>NW_024535372.1:0-12075 GCF_016097555.1 Gigantopelta aegis
GATATATTGTAATGGTAAAGTCTATGTGCATCAAATGCAATTTTATCGTTTTGTTCACTCTATGTGCTTTGTTTCAACTTTATGGTGGTTGTCATTACTTGCCATCTTAATGGTCTTTACTTTATAATATTTAGTAAGTTTTGATATATATATATTATATATATATATATATTGTAATGTAAATTGTACGTGTTTCAAATTCAATTTTGTCATTTTAATTTCACTCTATTGCTTTTATTTCAACTTATATGTTGTTGTCATTACTTCCCATCTTACTTTGTCTTTTTCATTATAATAGTCAGATAAGTGTGATATATTGTAATGTACTTCTAAGTATATAAAATGCAATGTTGTTGGTTTTTGTTCACTCTATTGCTTTGTGTCCACCTTTATGTTGCTGTCATTACTTTGTCATCTGAATGTGTCCCATTTAAAATATAATTATCTAAATGTGTGTCCTTTACATATTTTTTATATCATGATGTAAATTCTGAGTGGATTGAATGTAATTTTTGCTATTTTTTAATTCACTATATTTTTTTTTGTTTTCACATTTTATGACGCTGGATTTATGCATAAATGTGACAAGTGTTCTATTCTTTGATAACTTCCCAGTAATAACTTCTCGTGTCATTGATAAAATCAGGTCTTTACCACTCTCCTCCACTATTATAATAAACCATCTTTTGTCAACAGTTTATTGAATCTACTTCAGGGCTTGTCCACAACCTAGCTAGTCACTGCTTTTATCATCAATGAACGCTCCTTAAATAAATAAATCAGTAAAAGGTTCACAGAATCACATGATGAGTATTTTATACTATATTGATCTGATCACATATATATAGAGAAGTGTTTTATTCCGTAGCTCTCTCCTCATACACAGGTACGATATTCTCAGATGGTATATGAAAAACGTAATATGAAGAGGCACTTTATGGGAGCTAAACCATCTTACATACTCTATTGGAGGTAAATGACAATTACAGCGTATGTATATTAGAAAAGATGATTACATTATTACAGTACTAAAGAAATCTCTCTCATCTAATACTGAGAGAGATACTCAAGTTTACTTCAAGTTTCAACTTCGTCCTGGAGTGATTGAATTAAGGAAATTACACCATTCAAAAAATTAAACAGGATTTAATTATCATCATCATCATCATTATTTTATTATTATTATGTGTCTTTTGAGCAATATGGCACGACATAACACATTAGAAGATCATGATGTTTCAAATCCACCATCACTACCCTGAAAAGCAAGGAAGTAGGTCACATTGATGAGAAGATAATATCAGGTAATTCCAAACTGTGTGAAGTATGTTATTTGTGTCTATAAGTATTTATATATGCATGTAATGAATACATCTTTATGACTTTATAATCTATACATTTTTAATTGACAACCTTTAAATAACCCTGAGTGCTTTTTTTTTAAACAATTACTTCTTTACTAAAAGGATCATAGTAGCATAGTAGACTCTCATAATAATCTACACTAAGTCGATATATATATATATATAGATGATATATATATATATATAGATATATATATTAAATTGAATGGACACATTCAGATTACCAGTTAATGACAGCATCATAAATGTGGAAACAAATGAAGAGAGCAAATAAAAGGACAAAATTGCATTCAAATATAGCCACAAGATTTGTGAAATTATTAAACATAATCAATCAGACCAAGAAAATTAATTATCTCCAAGTTATAATAATAATCCCGAAAGCACAACTACCTACTTGTCATATTTACTACAAATATTCCGGGTAGTAACCTGCAATAAAATTTGTATCAACCATGTACGTTTCCTTATAATTCTCTTATAGCAATCACTGTGTAGATTTGTTCATTCTAGTTTGATATTTCCTTTTGAGGTTTCACACCAGAACACAGAGACACCTATTAAAGTACATACTGGTATCATAGAAATCGTATATAGCACTTCTGATAGTTCAAAACCAATATCACATATTGTGTAGTAACTTCAATTAAGTTTGTCACTATTTGTTCCATATGTATTAGATGTATATGTATATAGTGTCACATACAGAGTAGTATCTAAATGTGTACATGTGTACACATAGTTGACACACTTCACATCTCCACCCAACACATTTTATAATTATAGCTTTCATAGTAACTTTCTGTACATAATTGTGTGTCCTTGGATATTATAACTCTTACATTCTATTTGTTATTATTTAAAATCTAATTGACTTGAGATAATTAATTTTTTTGGCTAATGACTTTCTGTATCATAATTTCACAAATCTTTGGCAGTATTTTGAATGTAATTTTTGTCCTTTTATTTCTCTTCATTCATTTTGTTTTCACATTTATGATGCTGTATTACTTGTCTCTGAATGTGTCCTTTCAATTTAATTATATATATATATATATAATATATATAATCGACTTATTGTAAGATTCTTATGAAGTCATACTAATGCTACTATGATCCTTTTAGTAAAGAAGTACTTCTTTAAAAAGCCACTTAGAGCTATATAAATTTGTCAATTCAAAATGAGATTATCTTACTTATATGCATATATATATATATATACTTATAGACCCAAATATCATACTTACACAGCTTGGAATTACTTGATATTATCTTCTCATCAATTGTGACCTACTTCATTGCTTTTCTTCAGGTAGCGATGGTCGATTTGAAATATCAGGATCTTCTAAGTGTGTTGTGTCTGCCAAAGCTCAAAACATAATAATAATAATAATAAAATCCCGTTTAATTTTAAATGTGTAATTTTTGGCAATTGAATTTTAGAGCTTTGGCGTTACTACATGGCGTTCAAAAGAGAAACTGTGCTATCACTATGACTATGAGACGAAAGACGAATACACACTACGTGCAAACTGATAATGTTCAGCTTTCTCTACCGAAGAAGAAGGAATAAGATATCTTTATTTTTCCGTATGCAAAGCTATTGGTGATGCTAGTATGATAGAAGATACAGACTCTCATCAGATCTCTATACTAAGGGCGTTCTAAGTCAACTATCTCGGCTGCATCCCTTGACGACACAGCGCATTACTGAGTTGAACTCGATATAATGCATATGCATTGAAGCAGTGTACTTTCTCCTTTTTTTCAGAAAAGAATTACAAATTCTATTTGAAAAATAACTGATTGTAGATCGCCTATATTTGAAGGTAATATTGTATATATATATTATATATTATATGTATATATATATATATGTATATATATATATATATATAGATATATATATATATATATGTATATATATATATATCTAGGTAGATATATATATATATATATGTATAATATATATATATCTATATTATATATATATATATATATATATTATATATATATATATATATAAAGTATTATTCTTATTTGTAATATGGGACCATTGTTTTATTTTTCTTAAAACTAGTAGGACTGATGTTGCAGTGACCAATTACACAAGCAAACTTTGTTGTGAAGCTCAATCAAAGAATATCTAGTACAACATTGCTTACCTTCTCAAATCAACTGTTACTTGTAACACTTTACAGTTCAATAAACTTATAGTGACTACCCACAATATACAGTTTGCTTTATTATGAGATTAAGTAATTGAGGTAATTATAGTCAATTGATTCAATTTTTATTACATTATTTTGAAAATAAGATACAATTACCACTGAAATTGCCATTATTTCAAGACTAGTAATTACTTGCATGTTCATTTGTTACCATTACAACATCTCTATATTTCATAGGTAGAACATTGTATTCCTTCCTTAACCAATAGGCATTCAGGAAGGAACTATAAGAAATTAAGACTAAATGTTAGAAGACAAGTTTGACAAAAACTATGTGAAATTGAGAACTTTATAGAAATGGTTTTCAGGTCTAAACGCTTAGGAAGAATCAAAAGTTTCATCAGATGTTAAACTAAATAACTAAAAATAAAGTTATTTTAATTTTTTAAATAATTGTCAGAATACCATCAGGTATAGGACAACAAAGATTTTGAATGGACATTTGAGTATGTCATATTCTTTCATTTATATAATTTATGTAGCTTTCCTTATTTTCCAAACATTTCAATGATAAAGTGAACATTCAGTGACAGTTATTGCTGAAGTGAAATCATTAGTACATGCTTTATCACTGAAATGAAAGGTATGTTGTTATAGTATTTTTCTGAACAACTATATTATTTATATTTTAATTAATAGGGGCATATTGTACATACTTTCAAAGGAGAAGAAATAAACTTACAAAAATAATCTTTGATATGCTTCATAAAAACATTTATATAGGCAGATAATAATATAGAACTACCTGTTTACTGTATTAATTATACTATTACCTCCTTTCTTTCAGCCTCAGTTATTTAATACCTTTCACAGCCACTTCCATATGCCACACGTTACCTATACATACTTTACTAAATGTATCAGAAGTGATACAGAGAAATTAGCTAATATCTCAACATAATTTTTTAAAATTATCATATGCTCCTAATCATTTGTATCATCATCATGTTGATTGTCACTAGTAGAGTAAACTATGTAGTTCATATAAACTTACTAATCATTGAATGTGTAATAGAGACAACACAGTAAAGATTATTACAGAATAGACTACATGACGATACAAACAGACCACAAGACTATAGGACAATTTTCCAATAGACCACATCACTACAGGTGATCCTCATATAGTCACAAATGGAACCTACCAGTCCACCATAAGTATAGCATGAGTGCTTTTTTTTTTCTAAACTAGACAAAGTTGTTTGCTTTCTAGTGTCTAATAAATATAGCAATAAATGTTGTATACTAAAGCTATATGTATGTACCATATTGGAATCAAGAAGTTATCTCATTTGTATGAATTTCTATTACATTTGCACTACATCTAGAATATTGATCATACTGTAAAAGTTCCTAAACAAACAATATACTTAACAATCATTAAAATTTTCACCTTCATCTAATTGCTATTACTTAAGTACTCCAGATGAAGATAACAACATGTAATAAATAACGTGACAACATCCTGTATCTATAATACATTGTAATAATATTCATAGTACTCTATATTACATTATTAATGAGATCTGTTACAAAAATAGTACAGTTCTGTATATTTTAGCCTAATCATCAGCTTTTCAAATGTCATAAAATTACACAAATGGAATAGATTATTGTAACTGTAAAGTAGATATGTTTCAGAATACACCTAGGTTTTCATATACAGTATAATGTTGAAGTCCACTTTATGTATTACTAGCTTCTATATGTAAATGTACATTGTTCCATGTAAACAAGTTATACAGTTTCAATACCAGTAAATAACCAAATGTCATTAATTACAAGCCTGGTTATTACACTACTCCACACACTGTTCTATATATATATGGTATTCTCATAATGAATACTATCAACATTATCTATGTACTCTTAATAGAAGGAATTTATCTTTTATTAAAGGGTTATATAAAGTTGTCAATTAAAAATGTATTATCTTTTATTAAAGAAGGAAGTGACTTATAGTGTAGGGGGGAGTTCATAAATCTTATGTCCATATAAATTGTTGATGTTTGTTCCATTAATGAATGATAAGTTGAATAATAAATAATTTTATAATTAGTTTATTATATTTAGAGGAACCGTATATGATCTTAATGAACATAATCTACTTCATCTGACAGGAGTAGTAGATAATTTATTTTCCCTTTGAAGCAGTGAATGAAGACTTACTACAATATATCATGACTCGCAATAAATGGAAAACACAGTATTTTTGTATTAAAGTACCATTTAAGTTAATATTATCATAATTATAGGTTTGTCAGGTAATGCTCTCATGTACTCTTTCATCCTTCAACAGACAGTAACTCTGTGGAAGTATCTCTGAGAAATGCATGGTTCATAATCTACAAGTAGAGCTTAATATTGTGTTTGACAGTAGGTTATCAAAAACATTAAGCTAATCATTTTTTTTCAAAAACAACTTTTAAAATTATCATTATATTTTGTATAGGAACTCTTTATTGACTTGTAAAACCACATGTTGATTGTATGATTGAACAAAATTATTGATTAGTATGATAAGGATATATATACATGGATGTTATTTAAAATGTCTATTGACACTTTAAACCATTGTATCATTGTATGACTCTTTGTTGAACAAGAGGGTAAATGACACACCTAATTTATGATTGTTAGACAACATTACTCCTATACATGACTAGTTATAAAAATGTTATATTACGGACCACTTTCAAACCTTAATTTACGCAGCAATAACTCTTTCTTCCTAATATTCAACATAAAGAGGACACACACCCAATTTTTCGGTTGCACAACATCAACACTCTATGCATAGAATAGTTATAAAAATGACCATTTACAGACAATTTCAAACTTAAGTTACCAGCAATAACTCTTTCTTCCTAATATCAACGTAAAGACATCACATCCAAACCCACATTTTCAGTTGCCACGACAACACTCCTATGATAGAGAATAGTTATAAAAATGACCATTACAGACAATTTCAAACCTAAAGTTACCAGCAATAACTTTTTCTTTCTAATATTCAGCGTAAAGAATCATATCCAATTTTACAGTTGCCACGACAACACTCCTATGCATAGAATAGTTATAGAAATGACTATTTTAAACCTTAACTTACCAGCAATAAATCTTTCTTCCTATATTCAGGGTAAAAGACATCACCTCCACTTTTTTCAGTTGCCACAACAACATCCTAAGCATAGAATAGTTATAAAAAATACTATTACAGAAATTTCAAACTTTAAGTTACCAGCAATAACTCTTTATTCCTAAATATTCAGGGTAAGACACCAACCACTTTTCGGTAGCCCCAACAACACTCCTATGATATAGAATAAGTTATAAAATGACTACTACAGACAATTTCAAACTTTAAGTTTACCAGCAATAACTCTTTCTTTACTATATGCAGGGTAAACCCCCCCCCGACCCCCCCCCCCCCCCCCCCCCCCCCCCCCCCCCCCCCCCCCCCCCCCCCCCCCCCCCCCCCCCCCCCCCCCCCCCCCCCCCCCCCCCCCCCCCCCCCCCCCCCCACCACACTGCAACCCCCCCCCCCCCCCCCCCCCCCCCCCCCCCCCCCCCCCCCCCCCCCCCCCCCCCCCACGGTAGCCACGACAACACTCCTAATGCATAGACGATAATTATAAAAAAGTGACTATTACAGACAATTTCAAACCATAAGTACCAGCAGTACTCTTTCTTCTAAATATTCAGGGTAAAGACACCACACCCAAATTTACAGTTGCCATGACAACACTCCTAAACATAGAATAGTTATAAAAATGACTATTACAGACAATTTCAAACCTTAACTTACCAGTAATAACTCTTTTCTTCCTAATATTCAGGGTTAAAGAGACCAAACCAACTTTACGGTTGGCACGACAACACTCCTATGCATAGAATAGTTATAAAAATGACTATTACAAACAATTTCAAACCTTAACTTACCAGTAATAACTCTTTCTTCCTAATATTCAGGGTAAAGAGACCACACCCAAACTTACGTTGGCACGACAAACACTCCTATGCATAGAATAGTTATAAAAATGACTATTAGAGACTTACATTACCAGCAAAAAATTGTCTCTATAATTATTCTGCCATTTCTGGGAAGAGATACCACACCTACTTTTAAATTACCATAATTGTATCACTACATAACATAACAGTTAAGCTAAATAAAAGAGAAATGTATAAAAAATGTAATAATAGTAATAAACACAGTGATAATGACATACTTTACATGATAATTACAAACTTCATTAACATTTAACTTAATCCAATGTTAAGTATGTTGTATAAACTACTTGAAATAAAATACATTCACATTCAAACTGACATATCAGTTCAACATATCACTCTAGACAGATTATACTAATAAAAATGATTTAGATCAAAATAAATTGTGACTACTTTTGATGTTCAATTTTGTTATATTACACTTACCTTAAAGTGTTCATTTGTGATTAACTAAGTCTATACATTCTATTCTCTTCTATGTCCAGTATATGAGGTAAATAGTCAGAGAGACTGGGAGCACTAGCTTGTAGCCATGAGGTATGTTCAAATTTTTAACCCTCTGTGTATATGTAATATTTAAAATGTAAAATGTAAAATGTAGTAAGAATGATGGAAAGCCATTCCTGTACTATTTTGAGTCACTTATTTCCTCCTGGGATAACTATACAATTACTATGCTAGCAGTGTTATTCAATGTATTCTGTATGTTATTCAGTCATGTTTAGAAGAAATAAATTAAGAACACAGGATATGTGAACAATGTAGGAAGTCAGATAAAATATATTATTATAATAAAAACTGTACAATACAAAGAATATAACACCAATACATTCAACAATGTCTGTAAACATTTCACTTATTCTCATAATAATGATATCTTTATACATTATGTACTCAGTACAAAATACAACATTTCATCAACAGCTATATCCTCTGATGTCATTGTTCAAAACCTACAAAGTAAGATAATAAAAAAACACTAAATGTTATAACATAATTAACTACAACAGTGACTCCTCAATCATTTTGTCCTAGTCAATATCAGGATACTTTTGAGTGTTTTGTTTTATTTTGTGGATATACTAAACACAACTATCATCACAACGTCAGTAAACATAACTATAGATATCACAATATAATTATATTACATTCCATTATAATGATAGAATTACAGACTTGATACAAACAAGTTCTTTTTTAAAACTAACTCAAACTGGTTTGTAATCAATACCACTATATGTACTGGTATCATTGCTTAACATTAGTCCTATGTACCAAATGTGACTATAACAATAATACTTCAACAGTCATTAACTGTTCTGGAACTTTAAGTGTATGTAAGCAAATAATTTATGCTCTTACCTAACTATGTGGTGAATATGAAGGAAAGTATAAAAAACATTTATATGGAAGGTTTAGTACTGTATTATAATTGCTGAACTAACAACTTGTGAAGACTTGATATTACATATGTGGAGGATATGTCCAATGAATGTACCACTCTAGCTTATGGTATACACATTGACTTAAATTTATAATGCTTTGCATATATACTGTAGATCTGGAAGTCATGAGAAATCCCCAAAATCATTAAATATAACTAAATACTCTGAGTTTCTGTGCATTCATGTCACTAAATAATGTCATTATTATCTTAAAGATCTAACTTAGAGTGTTAAAGTGTATATACTTTATATAGTATGGATTATAGGAGAAACTGTCTAACTAAATGTATTGGCATTTTGATATGTCACTTAACTGAACTCAAAAACACACCACACATCACATTTTCTCAATTCTTTCTAGTTTTTAAACACTCAATTATATTTCTTAAATTCCAACACATACACTAAGTACATGTAAGTCTATTGACTACATAACAAACTATTAATGGAATATAATCAAATCATTGTTATGTACACAACACATACTAGATAACTTTATTCATCTATTCCAATATTACTTACAGAAACACAGATACATAGATTATGTATTTATATATACATGTGTAATTAGTAATTTAATAATTATGGCTACTTAACTTTTATATGACAATATCAATGACAGTAGACAGTTATATTATATAGATGTCCCTATTAAGAGGAAGCAACAGATACCCTAACTTTGTTTATTACTGAAGTACAATAAAGACTAGAATATAATGATATAGACTACTATATATTGTTCATATAGAAGTTACCTAACTAATGAAACATTACACAAAATCTTATATCTCTAACAAAACTAATCAATTCTACAACTAATGAACTCATGACTTGTCCTTAGTTTATTATTAATAAGAACAGTTATACTTTACAGTATCTCATTATATATTATTCAATAGTAAATATCATTTATTGATTAAATTAACTGATCATTTACTATTCTAGTTGTTTATAGATGAAAGATTCAATTAACAAACTAGCTTTATTGCATGGACTTTGAAACTGACAAATTATATTTTCATTGACAGTATTATTATTCTCTTATGATTTATCAATGTCAACATAATGTTTAATATTATGATAACTATAATTAGGATCTAGTTTATAGGGAATAGTATGATGATTTCCTGACCAGCTGTGACACATTTCACAGTTATTTGGTGAAGTAGGTGTGGTTAAATAGTTATGCCATTATGGTCGTAGACTTGGCTTCTTCTATTCTCTAAAAAACATTTGATGCAATAGTACTGCTAGTAATGTCATTGATCTCATTGACAACCTTATAATGTACATAGTCCAGTGCTCATTCTTTCTAGGACAAAAATTTGATTAAAGGATCAAATGTTGTTATTCCGGCAGTTTACATGATATGAAATATTGTAATTTACTAGCTGGTAGAGCTCCAGCTGTCATTGTTACTACTGTGATAATTCCTTTAACTATCTTGGTCCCAAGTCGTTTTATAATGGCATGTAGTTGGTCTGTAATGTGATTTATCAACAGTAGGTAGACCAACAGTATAGTCTGTCTAAAATATTCAAGCACTGCTGATGGACTAGATTGAACGATTGAATTACATGACGTATGAATATGAAGGGACGATTCTCTGCAAAATCAAACACTTCTCCAGATCTTACATTGGATAATGTTTACTTTTAACATTGATTATATTAAACAAATTATGCTTGATAAATGTACAAGTAATGTTGTTTATCTACACACAGTAAACAAACATGTCAATTATTTATAACTCATATTAACAAAAAGACATCATCATATAAAGATAATACAGACCTCAAATTAAGTCAAATGTACATGTACAATTGTTCCATGTACTTCAGGAAACATAATTATAGTTTTAATATCAG
This sequence comes from Gigantopelta aegis, assembly GCF_016097555.1. Taxonomy (NCBI): domain Eukaryota; kingdom Metazoa; phylum Mollusca; class Gastropoda; order Neomphalida; family Peltospiridae; genus Gigantopelta; species Gigantopelta aegis. The sequence goes on from NW_024535372.1 coordinate 10,923, forward strand.
TAAATTTACTACATGTATATTTTAAGTTCATTAATTACAAGCCTGGTTATTACACTACTCCATACCTGTTTCATATGGTATTTCTCATAATGAATACTATCAAATCATCTATGTACTTAGTAGAAGGAATTAATCTTTTATATAATCAATAAATTGGATCAACAGTGAAGGTTGTAGAGTTCAATTACTTTTATATCATCCATTGTTTGATATTTGTTCCATTGATGCATAAGTTAATTATAATAATTTTAATTAGTTTATTATATTTAGAAAAAACAGTATATGACCATTAATGGACACAATCTATTGGATAATTTAGGTCCTCTTTCCTTCTTGAAGCAGTGATGAAGATTTCCATGGTACAAGTGAATGGAAAAGCATTTTTGTAATATAGTTACAATATCAAGTACATACATGTATTAAAAAATGACTATTAACAACAATTTTTAACTCTTAAGTTACCATCCATACTTTTTGTGCTTCAACATATTGTGTATTACTGGGAGGAAGACACCACAGCTTCATTTTTTAGTGCCACGGCAACATTCCCTATTTGTAGTAGTAGTTATAAAAATTGGCTATTACAGACACCTTCTAACCTTAAACATATTTCTGCCATTTCTGGAGGAGACACCACAGCCTACTTTTACAATTTTCCATTACACATTCCTATGTATAGAATAGTTATAAATGAACTATTACAGACAATCTTTAAATCGTAAGGTCACCACAAGAATAAGTTCCTTCAAATATTCTCTTATTACTGGGAGGAGAACACCACGCACCCCTTTTTAAATTGCCATGTCAACATCCTCTGTATAGGAACTTTAAAAAATGACTATTACAGGAAATTTTACACCTTACGGTCCCAGTAATACTGTTTCTTCTTCAACATATTCTGCTATTTCTTAGAGCGACACCTACAAGCCATTTTTGAATTGCCATTGATACATTCTAATAGCATAGACTATTCTAACCATACTATAACAGACAATTTTAATACCTTCGTCACCAGCAATAACTGTTACTGTCAACATACTCTGCTATTTACTGGGAAGGAGAACACCACACACCCTTTTTAAATTGCCATGGCAACATTTCCTATGTATAGATAGTATAAAATGGTATTACAGACACCTTTAACAAACATATT
>NW_024535373.1:0-13401 GCF_016097555.1 Gigantopelta aegis
GGACTGACATGGAATTTTACCCAAAATATACCAGATTCTTCTTCATAGTCTTTTATTATTTAGTTTTTATACTTATTGTAACGCCTGAAAATAAATCAAAATATTATAAACCAGTAAAACATTTAGCGTGGATGAAATAAATCTTAAGTTTTCCCAAAATAAAATTGTATGGATCAAATTAACAGGGGGACTATACCGGGTCCGCAACAATAACAGCACTAGCACTAGATACAAACTATATCAAAGTTCCTTTTGGAAATCACGCCTACACACATTTACATATTAACAAAGGAGCTCGCAGACGAAAAAGACTTGTGATCGTTGGTCAAATCGGCGGTAAACATACATGTATAGAGGATAATAATAATTTATGTCCCGAGTGAAATAATAAATAATGATATTGGTACAACTAGTGGAGAATACACATGCAAAATAAACAGCTCTAGATAAAACCTGTAACCTAAGTTCCTTTTGCAAATCACGTAAACACATTTCAGGGGCATAGCGTGATCTGGACATGGGGTGGGGGGTGGGGGGATTCGAATATGAACCAAGTGGACCTTTTTCTATTTTATTTTTGCACCACCAGAAACTCCATATGCATCAACCTGTGTGTCTGCATACCATTTGCTTCAGCGGGGGGGTGGGGGGGGTGGTGGTGGTGGTGTGTGTGTGTCCCTAGCCTATGCCCCTGCATTTATGTAACTAAGCATATCGCAGACTGGCGATCGTTTGTAACTTTGGCGTTATAAACACACACTGGTGTGCATGTATGGCTACTGGTGAAAAAAGGCATATTTCATTATGGGGTGTTTTTCCGAAATGAAATTGAATGGATAAAATTAGCATATAAATATATTTGACATAAAAAAAAACTAAAAAAACTAATAATAGTAATAAAAAAAAAACCGGAATATTTTCCCCAAATCAAATTGTATGGATAAACATTGAAAAAATCTATACACAAAAAAAACCCCAACAACAGTTGAGAGAGATATCTACAACGACAGTCCTAGAAAAAGAAAATATACATATAGCTGTAATACAAACAGCCCCTGTACCGAAGTTCTTTTTGGAAATCACTCCAGCACACATTTATTTAACAAAGCTCGTAAACGACATGTAACCCGCGATCATTGTGATCGTTGGTGAAATCGGCGGTACACGTTTACAGGTAATATTGGTATAGTTAGTGGATGAAAAGGTAAATGGGTGCTAGAGAGAATACATCTGCAAGCAATAACAGCTCCAGATAAAACCTGTACCCATGTTCCTTTTGGAAATCACGGCAACACACATTTATTTAACAAAGCAGCTCGCAGACGAAAGGACCAACGATTAGCGATAGTTGGGATCTTGGTAGATTCGGCGATGAACATACAATGAAACATAGTTTTGTAGGCATATTTTATTATTATTATTATTGACAAATTTAATGAATGAATGAATGTTTGACAACGCCCCAGCACAAAAATAGACATCGGCTATTGGGTGTCACAAATGGTAAGTACAGTCAACTCCACTTATTTGCACATCGGTTTATAGCATAATTCGGTTAATCGACTATTTTCACCCAACACGGAACCATTTGCCCTTATAACACTACAAAACATCCGGTTAATTGCACAGACTACAGGCTATATATCGGTTATTTGCACATATAAATAACGATTTTTTTGTTTTTTTTGGTGCTAAATTAATGTCACAAATGACTGAGAATGTCTATCAAACTTTGGCAAAAAAACTCAAATAAATCACTGATTAATCTGTTTTGTTTGAGCTCACTGTGTGGTAAGCCGACTGTAAGTGTAATCGATGTTTACAGAGTCGACGTGTGACATGCAAATGAGATGGTGTGCACGTTACTACTGGCGAATCACAAAACCCGACTACAAGATTTAAGAATGACATAATTAAGTTGAATAAACCTAAGACCTAATGTTTTGTTTGCAATATATTGCTGTTAATCAGAGGCCATCTCAATAACAAGTAACTCTCCGACTATTATTTTTAGAAGTACCGCCTGTGCGCTTGTACGCATGCGCACTCAACTATTGAGGCCCTATTCGATTGACGTGTTCAGGGCAATCATTGTTCTGTATCAATTATTACGTTATGTTGAGAAGCCTTGTTAATAATTAAAAGATTACAGATCAATCGTCCTAGGCGGTTATGTTTTTAATAAATGTGACCGAGAAAGGGTTGTTGTTCACTTATTCATTAGATGCAGTGTACGCTATATCTGTTAAACGCAAAAGAAACGATTTATCACTTGCTTCCCGGAAAATGTAGCGGAAAAAAAAAAGACTGGTGGGGGAGGTCGTCAAAAAAACAAACATAACAAAGACCGTTATTTATGGATCGTCCCTAAGTTTCTGCTATATTGTTAGACACCAATCAGTCGGACCTCACCATGAAGGTCAGTCAATTGTGTTAGACCGGTCATGCATGCAATGCAGACTGCTGGAACTGATAACGACTCACTAGCCGAGCTTAACTTTAATTGCTTAACTATAGCAAAGTCATTATTTGGGGATCACAAATAATACCAAAGCTTGCCGTATCTTTTGGGATGGAAAGAACACCATACCAGCAAATGCATACAAGTTCACGTAATTCTATTCGGTCAATCAACAGCCCGGTAATTCCGGAAACTGACGTCATTTTGTAAACACGTGCACCGATGAAACGTGAACTTTTTGATGGTTCTGTTGTTTCAAGTTTATCTCATTAACTACATGGCTAATACACTTTGTTTACACTAGTGGATGGTCAGTGGTTTTTTTTTTAATGCACAAAGTTTGTGTTTTTAGAAAACGACGCCAGTTTGTGTTTTTAGAAAACGACGCCCAGTGACGGACGTTGTTGGTTTTTTAGAAAATGATTTCTGGTCTGGCAGATTAAAACAAAAACGCCATGCTAATTATATATATCGATAGATATATTTTTTTACATTTATATATATCTAACTGCATGTGACATGTGTTAACTGTAATAGTTCCGGTATGAAGTACCGCATTATGCTAGACTGTCTCCCATGCCACTTTGTAGTTGGATGGCTGTTACAAAGTGAAAGTCGGTACTCTATCGGTTAATCGACTAACCCGGTTAATTGCACAAAATCGAGCAGCACCGAGGGTATGCAAATAAGCGGGTTTGACTGTATATGAAAACATTATTTATATATTTATGTAAAACCAGTGTAAAAAAAAAACCAGTGTGGGGAAAAAAGTACAATATAATACATAAATCAAGGTAGGTATATTTTAAAACTTTGTATAGAAGTGTTTAAAAATGTTTACAATTAATTCTGGATGGAATTTAAAAGATTCTAAAACATTTCTGTTGCCAAATATATCATTTCTTGTCGGCTTAAGATGATCACACTCCACCAAAATGTGGCGCACAGTCAGTGTACACTGACAATGTTCACATTGAGGAGGGGTGTGTGTGTGTGTGTGTGTGTGTGTGTGTCCTCCTTTAAACTACACGAATGCGTCAAATATGTATGGCCGATGCGGGCACGGCACAAGACTACTTCATCCTTCCTGCATTGCCTGTAGGATGACAGAATGAAGTTTGTTTGCAACTGCACCGTTCCAATAATCTTGCCAAGTTGAAAAGATATATTGATTAATATGAAATTTAAAATCATTGTAGGGGACACCAACATGGACACGGGGCAAGTTGAAAGCAGACTTGACAAATTTAACGAAGACACACACAAAATAAAGTAAATACTACAATATACTACTTGTTCCAAAATTTGTGGCAGCAAGGTATCATAAAACATACTAACAGACTTAGCGGAGATCAAATACCATATATGTAATGTATTTTATTGGCCAAACAAGAAAATTAATAAAATTTAAAAACTAACAACACAGCGAACAGATTCGACATCCCAGGCCTGTGTAAATTTAGGTGGACTGGGGAGGGGGAGAGACAGCCCGCCCTGCTTGCACTTGAAGACAAAAATGAATAAAGGTAAAACTATGGCTTGTGTCCCATCTCCACACTATGGAGGCTGTGATCCCCCGGTAAGTTGTGCCACCTCCCCCAGATATTATTCCTACGGACCTGGGAACCCGATTCCCTCCGACAAATGAAACAATATCCATAGCTGCCCATGACAATCGTCACATAGGCAAAAGCAAACTTATTATTATTTTTAAATATTTGTGACATGTGTAACCTGCTGGTAACCTGTACGACTGTTCTTTACTATTTCGATTTCGGTTTTTGAAAACTTACCCCAAGAATAAAGGGAGCTAACTGTGCTCGCCCAACAGCCTGCTGGCCGACTGACAGCAGGGGTGGTGGGTTTGAACTGGTTATCGACTGCTGTGAGGTCACCGGTTGTTGTGATTCTGTAGGTGCTTCCGCTACATTCCGTAACTCCACCTGCTGATCATTGTCATTAACATCTGCATACAAGGAGAGAGTTAAGTGATTTAGCAGTTGATAAGTACATGTATATTATATACAAGTATATAATGTGTGTTCAGTACAATTTAACACTGGGAATTTAGTTTTTTTATGTTCAAGCATGTAGGACCATCATACAATTTTTATTTCTTCCCATGACAAATCATTTTTCAATCCCCAATGTCTGTTAGGTGTAATCTTGGTAACAAAGAAATGCAGTTTTATTATACGACTTCTCTGAGAGTAAGATGGTTAGCAGGCCTAAGGATTTCGTTTCCATGCCCAGCAATTGTTAGAACCCACTGAATACTGTTTTTTGGTATTTAAGGTAATATAGATTATAATTAACTTTATCTCAGTTTATCTCATCTATATAATTTTGTTAAAGAACAATTCCCTTCAAACGTCTAGGCACAAAACATTTTATTTGGTACCTTTGTTCACATATACACAGGAAACATTTTATGCAGTGTCGCGTTTGTGATTTGCTATGTAAGTTTCAGACATTGTTACCCAGTTCTAAATCATTACATAGTAGCTGCTAATCAATTTTCAAATTACATCCATCATGAATCAAACCCTGTGAAAACATGTTCCCTCTGCACAATGAATAACGTATTAATAACGAACTTCTGAAAACATGTTCCCTGCTGCACAATGAATAACATATTAATAACGAACTTCTGAAAACATATTCCCTGCTGCACAATGAATAACATATTAATAACAAACTTATGAAAATATGTTCACTGCTGCACAATGAATAACATATTAATAACAAACTGACCTATGATGACAACATCATCATCCTGGCCTCCATTTTTATCATCCTCGTCATCTTCATAATCATCCTCATCCTCGTCGTTATCGTCATCATCGTCATTATCATCATCATCATCGTTGTCATCTATATAATTTTGTTAAAGAACAATACCCTTCAAACGTCTAGGCACAAAACATTTTATTTGGTACCTTTGTTCACATATACACAGGAAACATTTTGTGCAGTGTCGCGTTTGTGATTTGCTATGTAAGTTTCAGACATTGTTACCCAGTTCTAAATCATTACATAGTAGCTGCTAATCAATTTTCAAATTACAGCCATCATGAATCAAACCTGTGAAAACATGTTCCCTGCTGCACAATGAATAACATAGTAATAATAAACTTGTGAAAACATGTTCCCTGCTGCACATTGAATAACGTATTAATAACGAACTTGTGAAAACATGTTCCCTGCTGCACAATGAATAACATATTAATAACAAACTTGTGAAAACATGTTCCCTGCTGCACAATGAATAACATATTAATAACAAACTGACCTATGATGACAACATCATCATCCTGGCCTCCAGTTTTATCATCCTCGTCATCTTCATAATCATCCTCATCATCGTCGTTATCGTCATCATCATCGTCATCGTTATCGTCATCGTTATCGTCATCGTTATCGTCATCCTCATCAACATCATCCTCATCATCGTTATCGTCATCATCGTTATCGTCATCATCATCATCGTCGCTATCGTCATCATCATCATCTTCCTCATCATCATCTTCTTCATCCATCTTATCATCAGATTCATTAAAAACATATTTATTAGTGTTCACTAATAAAAACAGGCAATATGATATCATGCCGAACATGCTTTTGTAAATTGCTATTTGTAAATTACTTGTACCTGTTTAGTAAATTTAAAAAAAGATTGAACAAATTAAAATTAATTATCAAGATGACAAAAATACTATTTAACCTAAGTACTTAGAATATCCATTGAGATCAAAGGTCTTGAAAGCAAACTGAATATATACAATAAAACAGCTGCACAAGCACACTCACAGCAAATTTAATGAGCAACACATAAATTAACTTCATGTGTTTCAAAGGGCAGATGAAGCAAACTGCTTCACTGTTGTTTTTTATGTTAACTTAATGAAGAAAACCTGTACATTAAAGTAATCCTCTATGTGGCTACATGACTTGCTGTGTAATGCAATTTGCTTCTTGACCACCCTACATGGAATCCAGAATCATCTAATGCTCTACCTTTGTGTTAATATTCAATACTAAACCTGCATTCTATTCACGTCATTCTATTAATCACCTCTTCCTCACCACTTGCCTGTACATCTTTGTGTTAATATTCATTACTAAACCTGCATTCTATTCACGTCATTCTATTAATCACCTCTTCCTCACCACTTGCCTGTACATCTTTGTGTTACTATTCATTACTAAACCTGCATTCTATTCACGTCATTCTATTAATCACCTCTTCCTCACCACTTGCCTGTACACCTTTGTGTTAATATTCAATACTAAACCTGCATTCTATTCACGTCATTCTATTAATCACCTCTTCCTCACCACTTGCCTGTACACCTTTGTGTTAATATTCAATACTAAACCTGCATTCTATTCACGTCATTCTATTAATCACCTCTTCCTCACCACTTGCCTGTACACCTTTGTGTTAATATTCAATACTAAACCTGCATTCTATTCACGTCATTCTATTAATCACCTCTTCCTCACCACTTGCCTGTACACCTTTGTGTTAATATTCAATACTAAACCTGCATTCTATTCACGTCATTCTATTAATCACCTCTTCCTCACCACTTGCCTGTACACCTTTGTGTTAATATTCAATACTAAACCTGCATTCTATTCACGTCATTCTATTAATCACCTCTTCCTCACCACTTGCCTGTACACCTTTGTGTTAATATTCAATACTAAACCTGCATTCTATTCACGTCATTCTATTAATCACCTCTTCTTCACCACTTGCCTATACACCTTTGTGTTAATATTCAATACGAAACCTGCATTCTATTAATGTCATTCTATTAATCACCTCTTCCTCACCACTTGCATATACACCTTTGTGTTAATATTCAATACGAAACCTGCATTCTATTAATGTCATTCTATTAATCACCTCTTCCTCACCCCTTGCCTATACACCTTTGTGTTAATATTCAATACTAAACCTGCATTTTATTCACGTCATTCTATTAATCACCTCTTCCTCACCACTTGCCTATACACCTTTGTGTTAATATTCAATACTAAACCTGCATTCTATTCACGTCATTCTATTAATCACCTCTTCCTCACCACTTGCCTATACACCTTTGTGTTAATATTCAATACGAAACCTGCATTCTATTAATGTCATTCTATTAATCACCTCTTCCTCACAACTTGCCTATACACCTTTGTGTCAGTATTCAATACTAAACCTGCATTTTATCACATCATTCTATTAATCACCTCTTCCTCATCACTTGCTACAAATATGACATCATTCCCTGAATCTCCCTGAGAGGAACAGTCTGAGCAGAGAGGAAGAAAATATCCAACATCATTAACTCCAGGGTTCACCCTGTCCATTGCCAAATTAGCTAATTGCTAATTTTAATACAAAGTGTGGCTACAACATTAAGTCTTTGGCTAATAAAACATTTCTTGAATTAACCACATTTTAATGATTTTCAAGGATATACTCTATATATCTGAAAAATGGATAAACCAAAATGTATTCTAGTGTGAGCCAAAATAGCTTTACAGCTATTGAGCGTTTGACATATGGTAATTGTGACATGATCTAGACAGTGATGGGAAACTAGCTGTGTCACGTCAGTTATTCTTACCATATAACATGAGGCCATTTTAATATGCAGTTTTTCAGAGATGAATAACACAGAACCACTTTTTAAATAATAGTTGTGGAGAACTGTTAGATTGGTGTGTGTGGTTATAGTTCAGTGGTTGAGTACTTGTCCAGTTCAATGGTTGTCTGATATGTGATGATGAATCACGAGATTGATCACCCCAATCATCTAAGATTTTCACCAGTCCTGATATGTACCGTACTGTTTTGCCTTTGGAAAGTGCAGATAAAATATCCTTTACTGCTTTCTTCATATTGAAACGAACTATGCCCGTACTTTGATAAAATACAAAACACTTCCATGGGTTCGCTTGAGACACACAACTTGCAAGATGGCTGGATGTTCTCTCAGCTTTTGATTGTGAGATACAACACAGAGCTGGACATAGTCATGGAAACGCTGACACACTTTCTAGGGTACCATGTAAACGATGTGGAAGGCAATCTGAATGTGGAGCTTGAGTTAGGTCAGTGAGTGTAAAAAGTGGTGTGTTACCGGAATTGATAGAGATACAACAGAAGGATACGGATATCTCACAAGTGATGGAATGGGTAGTCAGAGGAAAACGACCGCCTTGGAAGGACATTTCAGAAAGAAGTGGTGCACTTAAAGCCTACTGGTCGCAATTTAATGTATTGGGTGTGCAGGAAAGACTGTTGTACCACCAGTGGAAAAGACTGGATGGTGCCCCTGCTTTACGTCAGTTTATTGTTCAGGTTTCAGAAAAAAAATTGAAAGAAGATATTTTGACCCAGTACCATGAAGGACCAACTGGAGGTAACCTAGGTCGGACCAAAAATACAGCTAAAGTCAGACAACGATTTTACTAGGTTGGATTACAGAAGTTGTAAGAGACAGGGCCCGTATTTTCAAAGCCATCTTAGCGCTACTTAAGAGCAAAATACAAATGTCGTAGATTTAAGATAAGACAGATTTTCGAAGGTATCGTAAAGTTCTCTTTGTGGGTCATGATTTATGATATTTATTGTAAACAAAAATGGGAATTCTCATTAAGTGGAGATAGAAAAGATGGGGTATTTCTCGGTGACATCATCAAGGAAATTCCCTCTAAACGTCATCTTGGTACAGCTGACTTTTCAGAATGGATACTATGCAAGCGTCCGAACCACCAACAAAGAGGCCCCGTCAGGGAAACTAATGTTCCATTAAGTGGAAATTTTAATATCGGATGTAGGGAAGAAGTCCAACATTCTTTTTCTCTTCTTTTTGGCTGGTTAACAGTGATTAGGCTACATTAGTCCCAGAATACAAAGTACTAGATATACACATAAATCAGTTTTAAAAATTATTTTATCCTGAATATTTTAGACCAGTGGTAAAGTGCTTGCTTAATGCGCGGTCGGCCTGGGATCGATCCCCGTCGGTGGGTCCATTGGGCTATTTCTCATCCCAGCCAGTGCACCACGACTGGTCGTGGTATGTGTTATCCTGTCTATGGGTGGTGCATATAAAATATCCCCTGCTACTAATGAAAAAATGAGTTTTCTCATTAAGACTATATGTCAAAATTATCAAATATTTGACATCCAATAGTCGATGATTAATAAATCAATGTGCTCTAGTGGTGTCATTAAACAAAACAAACTTTAATTTTATACTTTAATAAAAAAAATCGCAAATCCAAGAATGAAAATGGATACAGCCTAAGGGGCCGTTCAAATATTTGTGTCAAAATTAGACACCCTCCCTCCCCCTGTAACGCTAAACCATACACCCCACAATTTAAAAGTTTGGAGATCTCTCCCATTTCCAAACAAGACATCCTATGGGTGTAATATAATTTTAAGGTGCTGTTTATGTACTTATGAATAAACTGATTTTATTTGATTTGGTTTGTTTTGCGATTTGGGAAAGCGCTGATCAGTGGGGGGGGTGGGGGGGTGGGGGGGTGGGGGGGTGGGGGGGTGGGGGGGGTGGGGGGGTGGGGGTTCACGGGGGTCATGCCACTCCCCAATCAAACCTTTTTAAACTATTAAATTTTATAAAATCATACATACATACATACATAGTGTGGATTTGCCCCCTCCCCAATATGGGTTACCTGCATATACAAGATGTGCATAATCTGCACCATTGGCGTAGCTAGGATATAAAATCCTGGCTACGCCAATGGCGCAGATATGCATGCATTTTAACTCGATTTATAATCATCATTGTGTGTTTACATCTATATATATACTTTGTCCCATCCTCCTACAAAAATGTTTTTTGTAAATAATTTCAGTTTTGGTTTTACTTAACAAGAAAAGTAAGTGTTTCAGAAATAAATTCTTTTATTTTACTATTTTGTGTGCAGTTTAGAAAACAATTGCTTAGAAAAAAAAAAATTATAGTAAATTTCATAGTATGAAAAAGACATACCCTGTGGGAAGAACTATAGCTGTAACTACCTACGTTAAACACTGTTGCCATGACAGTGTTTATGAGAAGGTGAAAAAACCCCAAACCCATTAAAAATATTTTAGTAATAAAAAAGTGTGTTACGTAATGTTGTTCAATACACCCATCCCATGTAACGCTACATAACGTTTGTACATACATCCACCCACCCCCTCAAACATTCACACAACATATTTTACAATCTTAATAATGCAGTATAAATATTATTTAATAAAATAATATTTTATTTAAATATTTTTTTTAAATCTTTAAATCTTTACCACTAAAACATTTCAAATATTAATTTTGGAAAAGTTTAATGTCTATTATGTCTACCCAAAATTATCAATTGGGTTAACTTCAGTAATATTTCTTTTATTTGGGCTTTCCGATACATTATTTATTTCACGTCTGTGCCTTCTTCAACAACCCCGATCAGGCCCCATTATATCGATTGGTAAATTTTCTGAAATAGGTAGCTTAACAATCAAAGGTCACGGTTGCAATAAAATGTTTTAAAGTTTTGACGGCAAAATACTTCGAGTTTACAAAACTGGGAAGCTGTATCTTCGTCACTGTCATGAAATAAGAAGTAAGGCGCCATATTGGTTCTAGTCTACGACAGGTAGGAACTTGTCATAGAATCTACGATGTATTTATGATATATTGGAGTTACGACAATTTCGAAAATACGCTATGACATTTGCCGCAGTCACTTACGAGAGATTTATGACATATCGTGGCTAAGATGGCTTCGAAAATATGGGCCCTGGTGTGCATCCTACAACGAGTGTGTAAAAAGGAAAACCCGTGGAAGAAAGAGACGAGCACCCATGCAGTTGTGGGTTTCAGGCGAACCCATGGAGCGAATTGCCATGGACCTTATGGGACCTCTCCGTCGGTCAAAACGTGGGAATGCGTATATATTAGTAATACAGGACTATTTCACAAAGTGGGTAGAGGCAGTACCCTTGCCAGATATGGAAGCTGTTACAGTAGCTGACGCTTTTCTTAGTCAGGTGGTTAGCAGATTTGGAATTCCTAGTATCATCCACTCAGATCAAGGGAGACAATATGAATCAAATTTATTCATTTATGCTGCACATTGAAAAGACGAGGACCACGCAGTTTAATCCACAATCCGATGGCATGGTGGAAAGGTTAAATCACACTATGGAAGCCATGTTTAGTGCTTATATAGATGAGAACCAAAGTAATTGGGATGAATGTTTGCAAACAGTGTGCATGGCCTACTGTTCCGCTGAACACGAGAGCACTGGATTCACCCCTAATTTCATGATGTTGGGACGTGAGGTCACCCTCCCAATAGAAATTCTAGCCGGACTCTCCTCTAGAAATCCAGAGGAGTCGCTGCACAAATCTGTCATACGTTTAGAAGAAGAGTTGCAAACAGTACATGAAATAGCTAGAAAACATTTGGGGCAGAATTTTCAATGGCAAAAACGACTATACGACACACATCTGAATTTCAGTAAATTTCAGGTTGGTGATCTGGTGTGGTTGTATACACCTTTGAAGTATATTGGAATATCCCCAAAATTGCAAACATATTGGAACGGGCCATATAAAATAATCTGCAGAATTTCTGATGTAATGTATGAGTTACAAAATAAACCGCGTTGCATTGTACACGCAGATCAGCCAAAAACCTATTTTGGGTAGGAAATGACAAAAACAAATACTGTTGAGGATAATGGTGTTTCCGAAAATGTAGAAACGTCAGACATAGAAATAGCGATAACGGACGACGAGAAAATGGCAGAAATCGACAAAGTTCCGTTCCCCGATTGGGCTGCGGCGAATTTGGAGGAGAATCAATTGGTGTTACGCTCAAAAACGCTCATCCTAAACGTTATGACGATTATCTGCTGTATCATGAAACGTCAGGGGCTATAAAACAAGAAGCACCTTGTGTTGAACCTCATTTTGCTGGAAACGCCTCGAGAGAAATAAAGATGAGCGACATCCAAGATTTGAAGTTTCGTTGTACGGATTGCGACTATGTCACCAAACGTCTGAGAGACTTACGAAGGCATGCTGCTACTGCCCATACACATGATGATCATGTATCGAGCGGCAGTCTCGACATCAGAAGGGAAGTGCCACGCAGGGGATGAAGCCATTCACCATATGATCAGAAGACCTGTTCACCAATTAGAGGTTGATCCCGGAACCGATCACCCAGGAGACGAATTCCCCCGAGAGCCTGGAACGAATCGCCGAGAAGCCAGGATAGGTTGCAGAGGGGACAGGACACAGATCGAGCAGATCCATGACCAGCCCCACCCCAATTTTCAACCCGCCAGTTAAGACATCTGCAGGAACGTCTGACAGTGATAGGCGCTCTGTAGATGAATTGAATGTGGGGGGTTACTCCCCCACTTATATACAACTGGGTGACACCAAGACAGTGAAAACACCAGCCACGTCCCAACCAGAAGACACCGGCCACTTCTACGCCCATTGTCGATCAAAGAAACACGTATAAGCTGATACCACTCGATGTTCCTGAAAATGTTATAAAGCCAGTGGATCTGCGGAACCGGCCCTTGATGCGAGATATAGTGACGCAGACGGGTGGAGAGCCAAGGGAGGTCAAGGTCACTGGGTGAATAAAGATTATAACCTCACCGGTTATCCCTGAATTCAGTGAAATTATCTTTTTAAACAAAAACATTGAACTATAATTAAAGTAAATAACAAAAATAATTAAAACAAAATTGGAAAGAAAGAAAGAAATGTTTTATTTAACGACGCACTTGACACATTTTATTTACGGTTATATGGCGTCAGACATATGGTTAAGGACCACACAGATTTTGAAAGGAAACCTGCTGTCGCCACTTCACACCTATCCATTGAGCCTTG
>NW_024535374.1:0-13609 GCF_016097555.1 Gigantopelta aegis
TTGTTTGTTGGTGAACTTTAATAATCAAGTTTCCCTATTATCATTTTATTTAATTAGTCCCATCATAATGAATATTTTCATTCAATATATATAATATAATACTTTGTGAGCTGTTTAACATGGGAACCTCACCCCCAACGTGATTACAACTTTTGCTATGACTGTTAAAATTCTCACAGTTTAAATAAATTAAGCAAACAAATAAAAAAAAAATATTTTCTAGAAAATGAAGTAAATATATAGGGATGGTAATTGCAATCTTCCCTGTATATAATAGCATAGACACAACAATCATGGATATACACCAACTACAAATCATTTAAATAATATCAGTGATATATGGCTCCATTCTGTGCTGTGCTTTTATGTAGCTATCATGCGATTGTCATCCCTACTATATATCTGTTTGCATTTTTTGTATTGAACTGATATTACCCATCCCTACATTTATTTCATTTTTTGTAGAAAATATTTTAATTTACTTGTATAATAATAGTTGTCCATTGTTGCAGTATTAATTTTCCATATTGTTGTAGATGTTACATTCAGTCCAAAGATCATATTCCTTTGGACCTGAAAACAGAGGAGAAAAACAACTGTACCTTTTCCAATAACTGTTTCCTATTTTCTCTGGTACTGGTAACTATGATGTTAGACTCAGGGTTAACCATAACCCTAATGCCATTACAAAGTGAGTTCTGTTTACAGTAAAAAGGTTTTATTAACTTTGTAAGATGGTGGACGTTTTATCAGCAAGTTTTTTTTCTACAAATACCCTTCAGTATACACCAACAACTACATCACAAAACTACTCTATGACATAGTTTACTAGTGGAAACAACTTTGCTCATGAAGATGCACTAAATTTTACTCTTGTGTTGTCTGTTATTTCATCCTCCTTCAGTGATTATACAGTTATTGTATTGAGTTCAGCTAATGTTATAATAGATGATTTACATGTGTTATTGACAATATTGATAATAGTCCTAATATTAATAGAGCAGTTAGAAGCTTACTTAAAATTATCTTTTTTTTCTTTCTACTAATCAGAGTATATTCTAATAATACAATAATGTTATTTCTTTATTAGTCATTAGGATAAGATTTGATGACGAACAACTTTATGAAGTTTCAAGAATCTTCAGGACATATGTCTGTTGTAATTAATCGTGATACTATTCCATTTGCTACTTCATTTAATGTAACTATAACTACAAGAGAGTATAGTGGAGATCCTTCATGTTTGACTCAAGATCAATCAATAGCAACACCTAATATTGGTATGATAATAATATTATGAATCAGTGATAATTTTAACTGTTACTAGATTATATTGATGGTGAGACAGTTACAAAGACATTTATAGCTGAAAATAATGTTTTACTGAAAGAGCATTTGAATTTACAATCATAAATGATAAAATCGTTGAATTGGATGAACTTTTTTGATCTGTGTTATACTGTTAGTGATCCTAGAGTTAATTATAGAACATGATGTGGGTTTTGCTCTAATCTCTGATGATGAAAGTAAGACTATATATTATATTGGTGTATGCTATATCATGTTGCTCTATAGAACTCTGTTATGGTTTTAACCAAACAGAGTACAACAATATCTGATGGTGGAAATATAACATTGACTGTGATAGAATATCAGGATTCACTGGTGGTGTGGCACGTGGTGGAGTGCCTGAAGATGTCTAACTGGATCTTTCCTAAGATTTGTTCATATAGACAGTACAGCTGATGAAAGTTAGTATCATGCATTTCTAAAAACATTATCTCATATTATCACTATAGATGTTGACTTTACAATCAACAAAACAATTCCTCGATTCACATACTCTCCTAATAACACTATCAACAATAGTTCTGTACCATTTCATAGTCTTAGTGATATGTTCATTGCAGAGATCTGAACAGCTGTCTTAGAAATAAGACTTTATGCCCTTATTAATTTATTCAAGTATGCAATAGCATTGTCCAACGTGTAACTATTACCATTTTGGATAGCACTGGTAAATTTTCATTATATTTGAATATTATAATATATTATGCACTGTATAAAATTTCGTAACTGAGAATGTTAGTGATTTGCTAGTCAATAATTTATTAATACATAATTAAATAGTGTCATACTGAAATCTTGTCACCATCTAATTTCTGCATACTAATGAAAATATTGTGATATTACAATTGAATTGATCTATACAATAAAATGCTGAGTTTTGAAGGTTGTGGAGCAATTATTATAACATGTATATTTAGTATAGGCTTCATTGGTTGTTACTGTACATTAACATTTAGTTGCTTTTAGTTTGTTGTATTTAACAATAGAATAAAGTCTTAAATAGCCTCATATATATATAGTTGTCCTACCTTTAATGGATTCCCTAAACAGCAAAAACCTGTCTAATACAGACATGATTATGTGTTCTAGAATGAATTCCTACTACACAAGTTTTCTACATTCCTCTAAGTACAAAACATAGTTTGTGTAATAAACATTTTTGTTGTCTAGATAATAAACAATTACTTCTCTTAAGGAAAGAGTAACTGAGGCATATCTCCATGCAGCTAATTCTTACCTCTAAATAAAGGACATGTCTACAATTAGGACACCATTAGATCCCATTGAGTCCAGAATGGGGTGGCTCTACTGTATATATAAGCATGTATGTAGCTCAAAGCTATTATTAGCAAGTAAAAAATCAAGTTCTAGCATCATAGCTCCAGGGAAGAAAGTAGCAGTATAATGTACTGTGACATGATGACATGTCTGTAACCAGGACAACTGTAGTCTGATCTTAATGGGTTCAAATAGGGTGGTTCTATTATATATATATATATTATATATATATATATATATATATATATATATATATATAGTATGTATGTATATGATGTATGTATGTATGTATGCATTATGCATATATATTTTTGTATATATGTATAATGTAGGTATGCATACAAACACCATGTGACCATGTCCAAAAAAATTATAAACAAAGAAAAATCAAGTTATAATATCATAGCTCATCAGAAGAAGTTGTATTATAATGGAACTAATATGTGTCTATCTTTCTATAATGGCAACAGTGAAGTTGTCTGCTAGTAAATATAAATATAGCAGAGTCAGTTGGAACATTTTCCAGGAGTACAGTGTGTGCAGACTTAACTTAATGCAACTCTGCAATCTCGTCAAAGATTGCAAAGAAATTTTGTTCTTAATGATGGATCAGCATTGCAAAAACCGTAAGAGTTGGACAATAAAATTTAATGTTTTATTGTTTGATACTATTTTTTGTAGAGGATTATTTTCAAACTATTTTTGATTCTCAGTTTTTTTATTTTATGGACCCGATACACAAGCATGTGTTACTATCAGAATTACAAATGACAACATCAGAGAACTTTACTTTGAGTTCTTTAATATAACATTACTACCTTATGATCCAAACACATGTCCTACTCCAGTTATACGGACTAACTGTAGATACAACTCCTTCAAGTGTTTATATAGAAGATGATGATGGTAAGGCTAACTAATTATTATGTCAGTGACATTTTAATACTTGAACAGAAGCTGACGTTTAGATTTGAGCAATCCTATGTCACATTCTCTGAAGCTGATGGTGATCAAAATATCTATGTTATACTAGATGGAAGACGAATATCAAAACAATAAAACTGTGGAGGTCTATAATATTAAAACAAGTAATCACTTGCTAGAAGTCAACATAACAAGACTCAATGACCTATTGATCTATTTCCTTTCTTTCCCAGATCAAACTCTTGGAATTCTTAAATTGTTAGTGGTGCATCTCCTCAAAGACAATATGTTGTTTTTCTGTTGTCAACAATAAAATAGCTCTGGAATTGGATAAATTGACACAACTTGGTTTAAGAAATTACAGTATACTTCCAATAAATAATCCATTTACAATGAATGTAACAGTTGTGGATAATGATGGTAAATGAAAAATAGATATCAGAATCTTACTTAGTAAAAGTACTTCTGCTTTTTGTTATCTATGTAATATACCTCACATAATAGAAAGTGGGAGTACATTATGATAGTAAATTACATCAACTCCATTAACCATATCTACATCAGATGACCTTTACCTCAAAATAAGGGACATGTCTGCAACCAGGACCAACTTCAGCCTGATGCCAATGAGTCCAGAATAGGGTGGTTCCACTGTATATATATATATATATATATATGCATATATATATATATATATATATATATATATATATATATATATATATATATATATGCATACACATGTGGCCAAGAGAATTATAAGCATCATAGCTCATGGGAGATCTAGAAAGTGGTAATATCAAGTATTAATACGTGTCTATCTTTCTATAGTGGCCACAGTGAAGTTGTCTGCTAGTAAATATAATACACCAGAGTCGTTGGAGGAGTACAGGTGTGTGCAAACTTAATTAATGCAACTCTAGAATGTGGTCAAAGATTGAAAGTAAATTTTGTTCTTATTAATGGATCAGCATTGGAAAATCATAAGAGTTGGACATTATACTTTAACATTTATTGAGATGTCATTTTTTAGAGATTATTCTCTATTCCCTTTTGAACATCGTTATTTTAACTTTTATTGCATCCAGTAACACAAGCATGTATTGCTATCTAGAATTGTGGATGACAACATCAGAGAACCCTTACTTGAGTTCTTCAATATAACATTACTACCTTATGATCCAAATACAAGTCCTACTCCAGCTTAATACAGGACTAACCATAGATACAACACCTTCAAGTATTTGTATAAAAGATGATGATGATAAGTTTAACTGACCAATTTGTCTGCATCTTTTCATTTCTCTTTAGCAGAAAACTGTACATGTTTTATTTATTTTGCATATAGTTATATTTTTGATCATAGTACATTTTATAAAACTAAAAATGTCTCCATTAAATGTGTGTTTTGATTAATTTAGTGTTTGCATTTAGTTATTTCTGCTCTTAGTAGATTCTAAAAATGATTTAATTGTACAAGAAGGGGACCTACAACACTCTACCTGCACAATTAATTATCATTAATTAGCTGATATATTTGGTATTGTTGTGTTAGTGTTCATTATATTCTTACCAATGCTCTACATACAACTTTATCCATTTAAACTATTCCACAAATTACTGAGCGTTTACATCTAAGAAAAGAAATACTGATATCATTGTGTGACATGTTCACTGGACCCTATAAAGATGGTTTAAAGAATACACGTGATTATTGCTGCTTTGCTGCCGTTTTTATCTTTTTCTAAGGATCATTGTTTTGTATTTATAACTTGTACCAGGAGATGAAGATAATCAACCAAATCCATTTCTTATTTTTTATACTCAAATGGCATTGTTTGCTACGTTTGGAGGTAAGATATTTCCTCCATATAAACGGCAATATTCATAGTTTTCATTTGATTCATTATTTATGCATTTTTTTCATTTTTGTACTTCTACTAATAATTTTTTGGTTACTTTCCATACTGGACAATTAAACAAAGTTGGATATGCTGCAAAGTTGTAAAGCTAACAGAAAAAACAATACCACCTAACAATGAAGAAGATGAGAATATGGGAATTCATACTACTTGTAATGATGACTGGATTGCTGATCGTATAGAACATCCAGACAACTATCATGAACACATGTACAATGTGCTCCCTATGATTTACCACTATATCTCAGCCTCAAGATATTACTGGACGTGTTACTTATGGAAGTATTAGCAATCCAGAAATTAACTAGAAATTTGTAATTCTAACATTGATCTCTTGCCAACAGAGACACTCGACCTACTATTGCTGTTTCAAAGAGGTTATCTATTCCACTATATCCAATAGCAAGTAAGTCTGATGATGCTACCAACACTAACTGTTAATGAAGACATTGTTTAAACTGAATTTCATAAATAGTGCTATATTTACATGATTTTGGAAATAGTTTTTTTTTGATTGTATTAGATTTTTTTATATCAAAACTAAAAATTCTTTATCATGTGGTGTGCTTCGATTAACTTAATGTTTTATTTAATATTTTGTATTTCTCACATTTAAGATGATACTTCTAGTTAGGAAGGTGTATCCTAACATAATCTAGTGTAAAAATTATAAAGAAATTTGATTTATAAATTCAAATCATGGTGAAGAAGTGAAAAGATCTTTAATGTAAATTAATAAACCTGATAACATTTGAAAACCTAAAGTATTATACAGGACCAAAAAGACATAATAATTATTAAATAGTAGCAGTCACTGGAAATATTATTATTCTTGATGTTCTTTATCAATATTTTTTACATTTAATAAGAGAATATGCATAACAATTTAAAATTATGATGTAAGTTTTTGAATCTGTTTGATAAAGTACATTATGACTACAATGTTGTGTATATACTATCCACTAGAATTAGTGAATAATTAAAAGATTACCACAAAGTGGTATTACACTCAGCATCTTAAAACACACCAAACATCTATAATTCAGTGGAGTAAGAAGAGGAAGGGCAGGATGGCAAAAGTCACCCCCTCCCCAATAATTGTACAAGAAGTAGATGTACAACACCTACCTGTACAATTAATTATCACCAGGTCTGAATACAATCAGATTGAACCCCCTTCCCCAATTTTATCTCTCTTACTACTCCACTGTAATATAAATTCTCACTCAAATACATCCCTGGAATAATGATTCTTGATACTGCTAGTATTACATTACCAAACAACAACATTGGAACAAAAAGAGAATGCTGTTTATAAAGAATTAGGTTATCAACGTATTTATGTTGTACTTGACTTCTTTATCCTTGCATTAAAGATTTTAGCAATAATAGTTTTGTCCACTGGTCTATAATGATCAAAGAACATGCCTTTATTTTTGAGTTTTAATTTTGTCTAATATATATTATGTATGTAGACTTTATTATCATATTGATTCTAAATAATTTAGGCAGGAAGATTTTTTTATTCATAAATTGCTTTAAAAGGAAGACACAAGAAGAAGTATCTGTCATAAGACAATTGCCAAATAAAGTCAACCAAGTCTTTAATGTAAATTTCCAAGGACACACAAGTCCTAATGTATTCATGGTACAATGAAATAGTTTGTTTTGTTTTATTTAGATAAAGTTGATGTTGATGCAATACTAATAGAAAATATGTGTAAGCTTCATATCACAGAATTAGTTTTTTTTTAAGAAAGAAAATATTAATGTTACTGTTGACTAGACTTTAGATCATATGACCATTAACTTTTACATAGTGTACAATCATACCACATGTTGCCATATCATATCGTGACTACAGTAAATCCAATAGCTATATAGCAATAACAGTCATGTAGTATTTTTTGCTGTATTTGCAATAATTTGCTAAATTACATTTTCTCTTATCATAATATTATACAATATTGTGATAGTAAATATTTGTAGTATATTACTATAATAAAATTAGTGTTATCTAATCAAATTATGAATACAGTATATCATAACATTATGAAACACAGGACTAAATAGTTTGATAACTGAGACTATATAAGTGTAGAGTGATTATATCTTAGAAAATTGTTACTGTATTGGCTATAGATATGTTGCTGAGGGCTACTGTCATCCTTCTCTTTGTTTCCCTTCATTTGCTACTAACTGGCAGTATGATCATGAGATTTATGTCAGTTCATTATTTGGTGTGAACAATATGTCTTGTTGGAATGGTGGGGACCAGACATCTTGTGCTACTCTCAATTTAGCTCTACAAGGACTACAACACAACTCCACTGTCATCTACCTGCATCCTGGTACCTATATATTGGACAACACCAGTAAGGTGATAGACAAGTCTAACGTTGCTATTGTAGGTCTTACTACTAAAGATGGAGGTAAGACAGTAACTATTAAAGTGTAGTTCACACAGTGGAATGTTATTTCTATTATCTACACACATTATCCTCAAGTCTCTGGTACTTGATAGTTGTGGTGATATTCAAATCAATCCTAATAGGGAGTTTGACTTCCAAGTGTCAGCAGTGTATATATCAATGTGGTACAATGTCCACTTAATTGATATAGTATAGGAGTCTGGTGACAATAGTACTGGTCTCATTCAATGTAGTTATAATGAGGGAATTGCAATGGCATTCTTTTGTAATGAGACATTTGGAATGTCCATACTTAATGATAAGAGAGAATACTGCTTACTCTGGAGTCCATTTTATGTAAGTGCTTCAGTCTATGATTGTTGTAATGTGAGTTATGAGTGGAGGTATGATTTAAAGCTTGCATTATTTCTGGTCCAGCATCTTTTGATAGTAATAGATACCAACAGTGTACAACAATAAATATTATTATGATGATATAATAACTCTCTATTATTATAATACTACATCAAATGATGTAACTGATTTTAGTGAAGTTATTATACTTTTGTTTCAAACACAATGGCCAATAATAAAAACACTTCAATCTAACATATCAGTGATGCTGAAACCTCCAACACAACATATGCTTCAACATTTTTGCTACAATGATAGTAGAAATGGATCATGTGCTCGTGTTTATGGAGTTCCGATTAATCAACTCGATAGATGTGTTCAATGTGACCATAATCTATTACCAGATTGGATTATATTTATCTTAATACAACTCTTACCAGTAACAGTAGTTGCGTTGATAATAATAGTCTTCAACATACAATTGACCAATGGTTTTATGATTGGTCTAGTTTTCTACTATCAAATGATAGTATAATATATCCAAATTTAGATCTTAATGTTACGATTGAGAATGATTTTTGGACATAATGTGATTGCTCACAATATCATTAATATTTTTTGGTTATACCTGGCAATATATTTAACCTGAATTTCCTAAGTTTTCTTTTTTTATGCCACTATGTATAACGTCAGATATGACATTATTACAAGCTATATCATTCTGGTATATTATACCAACCTATCCACTGGTCCTTCTACTCTTGATTTATACCTGGATTACCAATGTATGAAAAAAGGATTTAGGTGTGTAGTCATTATCACTTAGACTCTTCATCGTTACTAGCACGTTTCTGGGTAAGATAACATTGAACCTTCGTTGATTTCATTCTATAGCCTCAAATATATCTGTTATGTTTCACTCAGTTTGCTGCTACTTCTCTTCAACTATTATATCCTAGAACATGGTATTACAGAAATAAAATGACACAGAGGTACAAGTTAAATACTTTGGTTGGCTCACTGTCTAGCTGGTATCTTTGCTATCATTGTGTTAGTGTTCTTATATTCTTACCAATGCTCTACATACAACTTTATCCATTTAAGATATTCCACAAATTATTGAGCTTTTTACATCTAAGAAAGGAAATACTGATATCATTAGGTGATGTGTTCACTGGACCCACTAAAGATGGTTCTAGGAACACACGTGATTTTCGCTATTTTGCTGGATTTATCTTTTCTTAAGAATCATTGTTTTATTTTTATACTTTATGCGAAAGGATAATCATATTCTTATCTCTCAAATAGCATTGTTGCTCTACGTTTGGAGGTATGATCACTGATATTTCCGTCCATACAAAACGAAATATTCACAGTTTCTTGGATTTATTATTTATGCTTTTCTTAGCATCATTATAGTATTGATACTGTCGCCACTTCAGATGAACATCATGATGGATATGTTTAAATCATCAAACTGGTTATTTCTAATATTAACTTTTTGGAGTAATACTTTTTGGATATTTCCATATTGGATAATCAAAAAAATTTGGATATGTTGCCCAAAGGTGTAAAGCTAATAGAAACGCAATACCAACCTAATAATAAAGACATGAAGATATGGATATCATGCTGTTGATTATGATGACTGGACTGCGGATCGTATGGAAAACCCAGACGACTATAATGAACATCATGTACAATGTGCCCCCCATGATTTACAAATCTCTCAACCTCAAGATATCACTGTACGTTCTACTTATGGAAGTATTAGTAGTCCAAAATCAACTGGAACTTGCAACTCAGACATGATCTCCTGTCAAACAAAAGCCACTCGTTTGAGTTTGTGTCTAATATATATTATGTATGTAGACTTTATTATCATATTGATTGTAAATCAATTTCGCAGGAATGTGTTTTTTATTCATAAAATTGCGTTAAAAGGAGACACAAGAAGAAGTATCTGTCATAAGACAAATTGCCAAATCACAGTCAAAAGTCTTTAATGTAAATTTCCAAGACACACAAGTCCTAATGCCCTCCTAAGCACAATTGAAACCGAGCCTTGAAAATTTATAGACCATTCCTAGACAGATAGATCATGCTATTTGGCAATGCTGGACACTAGATACATCTGTCCAGCACTTAACATATATTTTAAGTCATCGCTTACTGTTGGATTCTCCTGTTATTTACACAAACAATTCTTAAGGCACACAAACTATCTCATACCTATTTCACCAATACAGTGTATATATAAAACACCACCTCTTTAAAAAGGACTTTCAATACACTTACCTTGTATTTAGATAACCTCTGTATGTTATGATTTCCCCGTTACTACACAACAAATACAAAGGGCAATAAAAAACTATCTTATACATATAATTGCAATACCAATGTTGTATTTCCCTCAAACTGAGTACACTAAACTTTAAAGAGGTGTATATATACACGGTATTGTAATAATATGTCAGTAGTAGTTTTTGTTGCATTTGTATAGTAATAAGGAATCTCTCATTAACGATGTTATCTAATATAATTATGTAAGTGTTCAAAAGTCATTTTAGGAGGTTATAGGGATCTGTTACTCATGGTTACGATTAAATAATTTTGTTTAGCTTCATTAGTTGATGTTGACGTCTGAGGCATACTAAATAGAACCTATATGTAACGCTTCATATCACAGAATTAGTTTTTAAGAAAGAAAAAAATACTGGTTACTAGACTTTAGAGCTCATGTGAACATCAACTTGTACATTGTGTACAATCATACCACACATTGCATATTATTTTTAACTTTCAGTAAATCCAATTCTGTATAGTGAATAACATTACTGTACTATATATGCTGGTATTGCCATAATACAATTTGTTAAAATTGCATTTTTCTCTTACTATAATTCTTACGGTATTGTACATAGTTAATAATGTATTGTAGTATATTCTAATAACAAAATAGTTTTTATGTAATCAAATAGAATAAACTATTTCACGAATCATATCATAATATTATGACATAGGTATATAGTGATAAACATTTACTGTACTATTTTTGCTGTTAATTGCCCATAACACGTTGCTAAAATTGTCTTTCTCTTACTATAATGTATTACGTAATTGCCTAGCTAAGATTTTATTGTAGTATATTATAATAACAAAAGTAGTATTTATATAATCACATAGAATAAACTATTTCACAAAATCATTCATAATATTATGAAATAGGTATATCGTGGTAACATTACTTACTATTATTGCTGATTTTTTGCAAATATGTGTAAAATTGTATTTTCTCTTACTAAATTATTACGGTATTTGAAGTTAATATGATTGTAGATATATAATAACAACACCTTAGTATTTATAATCAAATAGACTAACTTTTCCCGGATCATATCATAATATTATGAAAAATAGTATATAGGTGAAAACATCTACTTACTATTTTTGCTGTTATTGCTAATAGTTGCTAAAATGGTATTTCTCTGTACTATAAATTATTACAGCTATGTAATAGCTAATATTTATTTAGTTATTAAATACAAATTAGTATTTAAATCAAATAGAATAAACTTTCACAAATCATGTCATACTATTATGAATAGTATATATAGTGGGTCATTACGTAATATTTATTGCGTGTTATTGCCATAATAATATGTTAAAATTGTTATTTCGCTTACTATACTTATTAGGTATTGTAACATAGTAATATGGATTCGTAGTAGATTATAATAACAAAATTAGTACTTTATAATCGGGAATTTTAGAAAAACTAAACTATTTCCACAATCATAGTCATAATCTATGCATAGGTATATTATGTGATAACATTACTGTACTATTATGCTGGTATTGCCATAATATATTTGTTTAAAAAATCGGCATTTCTCTTACTATAAGTATTTACGGTATTTGTACTAGTTAATAATGATTGTAGATATATGATAATAACAAGATTAGTATTTGTGATAATCAGAATAGGAATAAAAATATTTCACATGAATCATATTCATAATATTAATGAACTAGATACTAGTGCTACATTACTGGACTATTTTTGCTGTTATTGCCATATATATTGTTAAAAATTGATTTTCTCTTACTATCTATTATTTGGTACGTTATTGTAATAGTTAATATGTATTTGTAGTATATTATACATAACAAGCATTCTATTTACATCAAATAAATAAAACTATTTCAACGAATCATATCATAATAATATGAATAAGGTATAATGCTTCAACAATATTTGTTTAACTGTTAATTACATCTAAAACTATTTTTGCTGTCTATTGCCCTAATATATGGTTAAATTGCATTTTCTCTACTATGCAATTATTACGTAATTGAATATTAATATGTCTTGTAGTAGTAGTTATAACAGCATTAGCTTTTTATAATCAATAGAAGACTATTTCCACGCATCATATCATAATTATAAAAGGTTTAAGTAACGAACTATCATTAGTGTAGGATTTATCTTCCATCTTAAGAAAATTCCTCCTGTATTGACTAGACTGTTTGTTGAGGGGCTTATCTTCATCTTTCTCTTGTTGCTTCTTACATTTGCTACAAATGGATACCAGATCTTGCAGTTCTCAGTTGGGGTGAACCCACCTTTTGTTTGGACTGAGGAGACGACACCTTGTTCTACTCTAACATTTAGCTCTACAAGGACTACAACACAACTCCACTGTTATCTACCTGTATCCCTGGTACCTATATATTGGACAACACCATTAGGTTATAGACAAAGTCTAATGTTTTGCTATTTTAGGTCTTCTTTATAAGCGATGGTAAGAACAGTAACTATAACAGTGTAGTTCACCAGTGGAACTGTTATTTCTATCATCTACACATATTGTCCTCAGGTTCTGGTTTCTTGATAGTTTGTGGTTATATTCCAAATAACTCCTAATAGGGGAGTGTGATTTCCAGTGTCAGCAGTGGATATATCATTGTGTTTACAATGTTCCAGGTAATTGTATAGTTAATAGAGTCTCGGTAATAATAGTACTGGACTCAATCAATCTATTTCTAATAAGTATGGCAACACGCTTGATATTGCTAATGAGATGTGGGAGTGTCCATGCTTAAAATAAAAAATGTCGCCATATAATTATAACCTGGATAACAACACCTTTTCATCTGGAGTGCCATTTTATATATGGTGCATCAATCTATGATTCGATAACAATGAAACATTTTATTGGAACAGGACTTGGAAGCTTGCGTTGACTCTCTGCATTTTATAGTACTCAAAAATGTAGGCACAATATATTATGATTGCAGTACTGATGCTTTGCAATAATTCTCTTTGATAATAAATAGAATATTCCGTGAATTGTGCTTTTTCAAAAT
>NW_024535375.1:0-13762 GCF_016097555.1 Gigantopelta aegis
ACCATGTTCAATTTAAAAATCATAATAGTATCATTGATATCAGTATCATTATGTCAATATCATTATATCAATATCATGGCATCAATATCATTTATATCAGTTATCGTTGATGTCAATATTATTTATACCAATATCATTGATATCAGTATTATAATGATATTGATGTTATTAATAGTATCATTATCATTGATGTAGTATCATTTATATCAGTATCAGTATCATTGACATCACACAATCATTGATTGATATCAAGTTCATTAATATTAGTAGTCACTGATAGATCTAATGGTGTTAATGTTTTTGAGGTTCTTTGGAGTCTGATAGAGTTTTATATTTTTTTTCTAAGTAGTTCAATTTGTACTTGAGTATTAGCTATTGATATAGCAAGTTCAATACCTATATAATACATTTATATGACATAAAACTGATAAGGTTATATATTATACTTTGTTTGAAACATTGTTGAGATGTTCTTAAAGGAGAGGGGGTAGTCCAGAGAACCAGAAAATTGGATCATTTTTTAGCTAATTTTTCTTTTGTTTTTTTTCTTTTGAGTGAGGTTCTTGTGGCTTACGTTGTCTAAGTTTTGATGTCTCTTTCTCACTTTCCTCTCTGGGATAGGTGTGAAAGAGAAGAGATCAAGAGACAAGGGGTCACTGATTTCTGACGCTAATTCGTCATAGGTCACTTCCTTACTATAAAAACATATATCTACATATTCACATAAATATAATACCTTGTAATACCCAGTAAAGGTATCATAACATTAGGATACTGGATCTGCCCTATACTACTTGATGTAGTGTAGCGTGCTTTGGACAAGTTGATATAACCCTATTATAAATAGATATGTAGCATTGTATCAGGATTACTGTTTACCTCACTAATTACTCTATCGTATTGTCTTCTGAGATCAGCTAATCGTTGAAGAGAAGAAAATATATTGCATAGAGTAATATTTTCTTCTCCTGGATGGTTGCCATTTTAAAGTAGGTGTGGTTCTACTAAATTAACTATGGAATTTTCCAATCGAGGAACTTTGAAAATACTGAGTAAGTGTGTAATAGTATTTGATGATATTGTCTGAATATTTTTTTGATATAGATTTATCACAACTTTATTCCTTGTCTCAAGAGCTCAAATCAGAGGTGAGTGCTGCCTCTCAGAGATTGGTACATGCACTTGTGAATAAAGACAGACGATTAAGGCGTCGTGCCGCATGGTCACAAAGGTTGACAGATGTCTTGATAAGATATGCTCAAGACAATGGTAGGAACTACAATGATATTGTTAGATCATATTATGTCATAGATCTTGATGATGATCTCGAGTTCAGTGTTACTTTTACAGATATATTTAATGACATCAAATTCCATAAGGTAATATGATCATCCTATTATATTTACTATATACATTATATAATATAGTGGTTTAAACAGTTGGAAAATAGTATCACGTACAAAAAAAGGGCATACCAAGACAATTTAGAAGAAGGGTAAGCTATTCCTTTTAAAACTACTTTTACTTGTTTCCTTATAAGGTATGGAAGGTGTGGCTACTTATTACAATCGGACTGTGATGTGGGAACGAATGATACCAATATTATTTCATAGTAAAATTAATGATTAGATAATGGAATGGAAGGAAGGTATTAGTAAGGTATTAGGTATATTAATTAATGGGTGTGGCAATGAGTGTAACCAAATCTCAGACGCCTTTGAATGGGACTCCAAAACTGTTGCTCGTAAGTCAGTGGAAGGAGTTTATTGGCATATTCTCGGCACAACACATCATCTAAGTTTGCACCTGAGCTGTGCATATTAACAGCTCTGGTACTGAAGTTAATGGAAGGAGAAGAAGAACTCTCTTTGAAAGTATGTCATATGACATTTAAATGACAATAAGTCTCAATTATGAATTGGTCATGTGACATAGGTGATGGTCTATTTATTAGATCACCAACTACCTCCGGCTTATTTCATAGATCAACTATGTACCATAACAGTTGATATGGCTGTCTTAAGAGATCTCCTCTCTCTCATGATTCCTGTCTTAGCTACCCACATGGAGGAACTCAGGTATGTTACCATAGCAACTATAATATATTCAATGATGTTCCTTTTAGATCTAAAAACTCATCCAGTATATGCAAATCTTATTCAGTTTAATAGTCTTCCCAATATCCATGATGTGACCTCATATGAGCCACCATTAGCTGATGCATTTTCTTTACAATGGCTTCTCTCTATGTTTAAACTGTTCTTCCATGGAAGGTATTCTAGCATGTATATATATATTGTGAATGCTGTTGCTATGGATACTAACTAGCTAGACTGATCTCTATATTTTATAGGCTCTAAGACGTTTGTTTGATGCTATGTTATTGATGGGACAGATATGTTCCTTTTTGCTGCTCTTGCTATTTGGGCCATCTTTGAACAGTATGTATTTGAATGTATCATAGTGTTACTATTTATAGTTAATTCTGTTACTATTTATAGAGATTTATTAGAAACAAGACAAGTACCAGATTTTTATAGTAAAATGGCAGAATTAGGAGAAAAATTAAAGAACACTCAACTTTTATCATCCACTAATTTTATCCAAGTAAATGCTATTATATCTTAAGTAGAAGAACTAACAGTATTTTTAATATTAGGCAGTATATATATTATGTGAATGTGCTGAAGATAATGATGATA
The DNA here is from genome assembly GCF_016097555.1 of Gigantopelta aegis. Classification (NCBI taxonomy): domain Eukaryota; kingdom Metazoa; phylum Mollusca; class Gastropoda; order Neomphalida; family Peltospiridae; genus Gigantopelta; species Gigantopelta aegis. The sequence continues at coordinate 2,703 of NW_024535375.1, forward strand.
TACCATCCATAGCTGAACTGAGACACAAACACTCTCCAATAACTCCACCCACTAAACACATCCCTTGTCCTCAGCCATCACAAGGAGGTGCAGTCTTAGTGTCATCTATATCCAAAACTTTTAAGAACTCTAAACCACAAACAAAACATAATGGTGTCCAAATCGAGTCATCTCATAAGACAGTCCTCTCAGCTAAGGCTGAATGTCCTCAAACTATAGAGAAAGGTTTTTATTTGTTAATGCATATGCTGCTGATGTCCCCTCCAAGTATTTTATCACGTTATCCTATGAACATGTCAGACAGTTACATGAAATTATTAAAGAAAGGTCAAATGTTTAGTATTGACATGTAATATGACGATGACCTTTGCTATCTGTATTATTATAATCTTAGCTTTTTAATTTTATCATACCACACTGAAATATATTTTTCATCTATCACAAACTTCAGATTTTAGTTTGTTTAAATGCAAATTGCAGCCCAAGAAATACTCTCTCTCTCCAAACAGCTTCAGAATGTGTTACACCAAATGGCACTCTCTCTTTACACTGATCATAATAATACATAAAATCCTCTCCAGGTATCCAGTCACACTCTTGAAGAAGTATAGCCATATCTCGTACTAGTTCTTTGTTATCACCTTCTCCATCTCCAGAGTCAATGTAAAGTCTTGTCTTTTTATAATGACAGTCTTGTATTAATGTGAAGGCACTTCTATTGTGACTATCAACAAACCAAAATGCTGGAGACAGACATATACCACAGGAAAAAATGTTAGGTAAGAGAGAGAGTAGGAGGAAGGATATAAAAACCACTAAAGATGAACCTAGAGTGAAGGTATGTTCTGGTCCAGTCAAAGTCCGATATTTTTTATCAATTTCAGGTTTTATAACCTCTACAATATAACATACATATGACTCATTACTAACACATAACAGATCAGTACTAGTATACTCCCTTTGACGATTACCAATACAAACATAATCTGAATTTGGAATAGCAACCAAAATAAATTCAGGAATCTGTCCCTCTGACCACCAGTGGTCCAGTTAGCATCCAAATACCAGCCTCCCCATGGTAAATCTTGCTGACTTGAAACAGATTTTGGCCATCATGAGCATAAACCACAGGATAGTTTTTATCGGGACTAGTTTTATATGATGGAGGTAAATATATAAATATAACGTTGTAAAATTCCATAAGAGGAGACACTAGATGGTATTGATGGCAATAGTACTTGGAACTCACTACCATCCCCATTTGGGCGGTGATATGTTCTTTTAGGTGGGTATTGGTTACGTAAACCATATACATTAGGATCCATATGGACAAACATAATAGAGTTGTCTAGTTCACCTCCAATATGAGGATTAGCTTCATCACGTATATACTGACCATCTACTAGAAATTTGTAATGGTAATAGCCTTCACTGAGTAATATTGTTAGTTGGTATAAAGTGGGCTCGTCCTGTGAGGATGTCATCTTGTATTCATCAGATTTTGTCCATCCATAAAATCACCAAGAAGATACACTTCACATATGAAATAGAACGATAGATAAACGTCACATTAAACCAGAAATCGTCCTTAAAACACCACGTACTCATTACAGAAAGCCTAGTTCAGTCACATATGGCTAAATACGTGTCAGAAATTCATGAAATGGGTGTTGCGATTACAGATATGATTATGAATAATAAGTATATTAATATTTGATCACAACAATGGCTTCAGCATATTGCATCAAAATTGGCATCATTAAAATCAATTGAACTACTAACAACTGATGGCATTAATGAGATAGTCGAATGTTCTCTCTGTTTTGACTAATCACAACACATTCAGTGAATACGTCTAAACACAAATGTTGTCAAACTAACTTTCTTCAAGTCCCTCAATGTCTCTCGTCTCTGTTTCCTGCAAAATATTTTACTTCAACAAGGCAAACGACTCAGTACTCTTCTTGATCTTGAACCTAAAGAACATGCATCATGAGACTATTTTTGGTACAGTAAAAACAGCTTTTGGTAAAATTTTGATATCAAGAAAAAATATCACTCCTGGCAAAGTCTTTAACTCTTGACTTTCAATCAACAGCAAATCCTCTAGACCTCTAAGAAAAACACACTCTACATAATGATGAAGATTACTAATTACTCAAATAATCTCCATCTTCCGAAATACTGTCTCCATTGTATGTTTAACATTATGTCATAATAAATAGATAATTAAAAATTTGTTTATAATTGAATAGAAATTTATAAAAAAAAAATCCTTGTGTGTTGCCCAAACGATTCCTACTCGCTCACCCACTCAGGCTTCCACTTAGGCTCCAGGATTCCCTGCTATTGCTAGCTGGGACCGCCGCCTGGCTTGGTAACCCTCGTCTTCGCGAGGTAATCCTGGCTGGAGCATCGCCCTAACTTAAAACCAGCCGTACGGGATTCCAGCTCTTAGGGAATTTTGCACTCAGGAACCGGGAACCACAAATACACCAGCCTCATCTCGTTTAAAGGGAGACTACCAGCCCTATCCTAGTCGGCCTTTCGGATACTCCGTAGAGTATGCTGGTAACCATCTCAGAGGTCTGATGCATTGCAGAACGCTGGCGCCCACAACACACTGGCACTCAGGACTGTTCAAGTTTCTTTTTATATGTACGTACGATTTTGTCTTCATGCTTTTGTGGGTCGCCACTGTGACGACTATGAATCTCATTAACGATGACGCTGAACGATGATAAATTTTATACAGTTTCCGTATAACTTTGTACATTTACGCTTAGTAATGGGAGGTAGTCAATCAGGTCCTCGTGTAATCACTGTTGAAACTGGAGAAGGAGAAACTGAAATCAAGGTGAGTTAGTTACCCCATTGTTATAACTCATATGACTGAGACTCTTCACTACAGGTTCTCAAGACTTTGTAAATTACATTTCCGATCAACAGTCCTTGGATCAATCAAGTTCCACTGGTAAGATAACTCTTTACAATCACTTGTGTACTGTTTGTAGAGCAAGACACACCCACTATTGACAAAGGATACTCAGAAGAACCACCGACAGCCCAAGATGTGGTAAGACCTGTTAGTGTCACATGATAGTCACATGACCTGTTAGTGTCACATGATAGTCACATGGCCTATGTATGTAGTTGTTAGGTTCTCCAGTGAGTAGTGGAAAATGGCGGACATTGTATGAGGAGGAAAAAAAGAAGGTAACAATAATGTAACAACAGTGGGAGATGTCATTAACTGTGGGTGTGGTTACTTTAGAATGAAGAATATAAAAGAGTGACAAAAGAGGAGTTTGATAAAGCTGCTAACTCAGTTAAAAAATCAATTCATGTTAGTTAATTTCAAAGGATTATCCTCCTTATTTTTCTCTTATTAGTCAATCAAATGTAGGACAATTAGTACCAGTATCTGAAGAGAGCAAGGAAAAAGTATTAAATTGTTACCTTAGCAACCCAAAGAGAACACTCAATTGTTCAGCGAAGTACGACAATATACTCAATGTGTTGAAAAAGCCCGTCAAGTATGATATACTCTATAATTACAGTCAAATTAATGTCATAATTACAGGATTTATTAGTACAGACTCTACCATCACAGTTAAATCAATAACACAATATTAATTATTATATTATTATATGAGGTATGTCATTATATGAAACTCCTATTTTTTAGTGAGTGTGCTAGTCTGTCTAAATATGCATCATGTGCTCTGTAAGCTGGACTATAACGCTACAGGGATAAATAACATAATATTTACATGTAATAGTGGGTGTGGTCTTACCCCTTTTGGTAGTATAAGGGATGGTAAGAATAAAGGTTCTGGGGTCTTCTGGGTCATGAGAACATCATATTATCAGATCTTGGTTTAGTTAAGGGAACATATTCTGTTGCTACTATAATATATATGAAATGTAATTATATTGGAATTATGAACTGACATTGTTTTGAGAGAATAAGTCTTTTAAATTTAAGGTTAAGTGGATCTGGTGTTTTTACAGTTCTCATATTCTTTAACTTAGTATCAAGCTAATAATAGAGGTATAATTATGCTTCATTATAATTAATGTACACACTTACTTGTCTGTGATCATATGGGATTGGATTTTGGTAAGGATGAGATGAAAATATAGAAAGTGGCGTGCTTTGTCGACTTTCCCACTTGTGGTACTTACTGGTCTGAAGTGTGAGCATGAAATCTATTCATTGAAGAGGAAGTTACTGTCTTTGAAGTACTGTCACCAATGTTACTTGTAATTAATGAAGATGCTAGATATGGACATAGGTCCTGTTCTAAACACCATTCTAGATGGTACCAAGCTGCACTGATGATAGCGAGGTTGGACATCAATTCCTCTTAGAGCTCTTTCAGAGGCTGTTAATTTTTGCCTTGCTTTTGTTTGTTGTAGATGGGAGGGCTATTCTTACAGAACTGTGTATCAAGTCTTGCTTTGCATCAAATTGTAGTTTATTAGAAAATAGCACTCTAGATTGATTTTTGTTGGGAAACCATTTTATCAAAATAAGTGTGAAAAATATTTCTTTAACACCTAATAGAAAAACATTTATCTATTGTTCATGGTTGACTCCTCCCATGGGCGTGGTCCTCGTTTATTCTCCCATTGCTCAATGTCCAATTCTTGTTTCAAGTTTTTGATATTCTTCTTCAACAATGACTTTCTTCACTTTCTTTTGAAAGCTGAGAGTCTCTTCGGCTGTTAACATTCTATTCTTCTCATCTCTCTTTTTGACACGTATGGATGTAAATTCTGCTAACCCATATGAACTACCACCATGAAAAACTATCATAGGTAAACCAAACTTGAAGAAAGCACTTCTTTTTAATTTATGCCACATTGGACAAACACGTGGGTGGAATGAAATAGGTGGAGCTGGTAATTGCAGGCGTGTTTTTATTGCTATGATACCTAACACTTGCAGCTCCACCCATTCTGTGCAAGATTTTGCTGCAAAAGATATGTTGCAAGTTAGAGGAGGGCTGTAATGAGTGTCTCAAAACATGTTCATCCTGTGTCCCTAAGCCTTTCTATTTATACAAGCTGTTGACCTAGTAAGTTATAAAAACCTCTCTATGGTAATGTAGTATGATCTCTCTTTTCTCTAGCAACTAGACCACTTCCATTTTATGAAACCACTCGCAACAATCGACGTAAAAGGATATTGAGTCATTGAAACCCACTTCATCATTTTCACTTAGAGTATCAACTTGTTCCTGGCCAGGGACAGTACCTATATATCGTACTGATATAGTCACTTATGGAATTGTAGCAAAAAATCTTCACTGAACAAGATGAGAGAGTTGTAAACACTTGGAATGAAAATGGACTCACATATTATGGATGGAGACACAGGTACAAACCTCATAATCTCATTCCATATTACAAAGGAACGAAAATGAAATATTTTTGTTTTTCTATACAGTCATAACTTAACACTGACATTGGAATCACTACTTGATCTTTATGATCACACTCTAAAAGTCAGACTTTGGAACAGTCATGAGAAATTATCAGCTAGAGCAAAATATGATCGTCCCAAAGCATTCCGACTACCAGCACCCCAAGAAACATGACCATGATCAGTCTGAAGACAGTGAGGGGCTGACTAGTGGTGGTTCTAGACCTCATAGATTACCTGGTGTATATCATACTCTTTGTCCAATGTCAAAAGAAGCTAGACGTAAGAGTAGACGACCTAGTGAACTAATCGAATCCATTGATAGTGGAGAAGACATTGTAGAACACTTAAGTTCACCTCCTAAATCTTGAAAATACCTACTATTACTGAAGAGCCTGAAACTCCTGGAGATAAAGTGTATATGAGTTAAATTCCAGTGCACCTGAGGCACTTTTCTCTAATGTACACATGAAAGAAACAATTCCAGTATTACCTCTACCTCAGGTACTTCCATCTACATCCTCAATGACTTGTTCAACATCTGTTAGTCCTGGTTTGAAAGGTTTGTACATCCTATCTACTTATCCATTCGTATCTATGCTTCCATTTCTGTAATAGGAATTTCACGACGTCGTTTACAACAACTTCAACTGAAGCAGCTGAAAAAGCTAGAATGATAAAGAGGGTGTGGTCGTTTTATCCATCAAACTAGCTGACTCTTTGCTAGTCACACCTCTGTGACAGCTAGTCTAAAAGAGGGTGTGGCTAATTTGAAAGACTTTGAAATTTCCCTGTGTCTTGAAACTCCATTGATGTCTGAGGAACAAAGACGAGCTCTTAATCCAATGACAGTCACTGTTAAAACAATGCCATAATCTACCACCATTGTCTTTAACAGAATATAATCCAGCTTATGTGAGCTATCAGTTTATGACAAGCCCAAGGTGTGTACCCACGGTCTTCCTTACTCTCCTCACATTTCCTGGAACACGAGTACTGTACTATTACTAGGCACAATTGAGTCAGATTTACTACTTGAGTATTTACGAGGACCACCTTTAATATTTGAAGTCCACGATAGAGATGAGAAGAATGATATAAGAAATTTAAAAGAGGGTGTGGTATTTGGAAATTTGTCAACTGATCAAATAATTGGCACTTGTGCTTATAGAAAAGGTATGTTCTATTGTAGTACATGTACATATATGGTATACATGTACATGTATTGTAGTACATGTACATAACATAATATGGTCATGTAAATTTATTCTATTGTTATAGGACCTGTTCCAGAGACACAGAGTTTGTCATCTTTTGGTGAAGCAAAGTTAGATCTTAGTTCTCTTCTCTGTGGACTAACCACAATGACATTTATGTTACCAATATTGAATCCCTGCTCTCATTCCATGAGGGTACAAAGAGAGGTCACCACATCCAATGGTAAGAAGAGAGTATATCAATCACATTTGATATTACTCTCTCAGAGAATGTTCGGGACTACCTCCATTATGGTAGCCATCTCTCAGTACAAATTGAGGTGACTTATCCTCTCAATTCCCTCCTCTACCAGTAATTGTTAGAGATAATCTTCTTTCTCTCAGACACATGTAACTTAATGCTTTCATTCTTTAATACTCTCAACTTCTTTACATAGACTCCCTTTGGTCGACTTATTTACCTTGTCTCAGCCAATACACCCACTTTAGCTCGTAAAGTACTAACTCTTGTCAATGAGATCAATACAAGAGAATTAGATTTAGAAGACTTACCTGTAGAGACAAGAGATGCAACTCTCTCTACTTACAAACTAACTCAGTAAGTTTTATTATAAAGTACTTTTCTATATTGTCTTTAGTGAGCAGATGACTAGTCCTCATTGTGATGTCATTACTGGATGTCATATTGAAGATAGAGTTAACATATCTTTGTTCTTGAGGGACTACATTGGAAAGGGTTGAAGACAATATGGGAACAGATTCCTCACCATCACAGTGAAGGTATATGCCCGCCCACATACTATGTTATTGTATTTATTATCACTAGACAAAAATGTTTCTAAAACTTTCTATAATTCGGACTATACTTTTTCAAGTCGTCTCTATGGCAGCTTAGATGTTGACCTTACACATATCATATTGCCACACCCACTTGATGTCCTAGTTCAAGAACCCAAGACTTTATATTCGAGAAACAGTCCCTCAACTTTGTTTTATTGCTCTGATGAATCTTCATGAAGTAAGGAGGACATACTAAGATGAGAACTGATCTCTCTCTCTCTCTATTTAGCTTGAGTTAGTACAAGAGTTAAATGATGTAACACGTAATGCTATGTATCCTACAGTTGAATGATCCACTTCTCTTAGTCTCTATGTTCACAAATGATCATTTCACCTACTGTCAATGAACAAGTATACTATATTTATATAATAATGTTACAGTTAGTAATGTTGTGTGTACAGATGATAAAATATTGCCATCTAATGAGATAGAAGTGAGTACTAAAAAGACGACGACGAACTAGGAGTTGGGAACCTCTAAATAATAGTAACAGTGATTATGAGAAGTTATTAGAACAAAGAAGAGAGCACCTGTTGTTGATTGGATCATGCATAATATAGTTAGTTAAATGTATCAGTGATTGTCATGTGATTTGGTCGCCAGATGAAGGCTCACAGATTGTCTGAAGGAGTCAATAAAATCAAAAGACCACACCACAAAAGATCAATGAGTGTAGATACTAACAAAGTAGGACATATTTTAAATTAATGTTGTCATTAATCTCCTTCTTATGTAGCCAGTGTTTTTGTACAGCTCTCAGACATACAATTCAACTGTGTTAAGTAAAGCTGAATTGAGGCAACATTTACTGAGGACTGATCCTCAAGTAGGTATACTTATTGTCAACTCTATCACAGTATGACAGTTGAACCTGATGACTGGGAAGATGGTATTAAAAAGTACTGGCAGAGAAGCGATAGAAGAAAATGGAAGACAAAAGATGGGTAAGGACTGCAGATTATCAAAATGCTGTATATAGTTCTTGTAGTTTTATTTATCCTGGTCCCAAGACTAGTTCAGAAAGTAACAAGCACATCAACAAACCAGACCCAAGCAAGGATAGAAGAACTACAACAGGTATGGTTCGTTAGTAGAGCCTTTACAATATGTGAAGGTCCATTAGCTCAGTCGGCAGAGCGTCGTGCTGATAACGCGAAGGTCGTGAGTTCGAGACTCACATGGGACCCATCTTTTTTTTAATACTTTAATTTTAATTTTATTAATGTGTTTTCTTTTATTTAGTCATTTGTTGACAATCAACTACATACCAATACTCTGAAAACCAACAGTAAACTGGTAAGTCCCATTGTTGTATGGAAAACAGTTTACTTTTGATGTTATCAGTTATCATGGGATTATTTTGAATGTTATGATGTAATCTAGTGGGTATAATTAACGTATATTGGATATACTTTTAAATGATGAAATCCTACTAAAATAATGCTGCCTATGTAATCTACTCCATTAATATACATAGGATGCAGTACAGCTGGAATGAAAGAGCTACTGACTTTGAGCGGTACAAATCCCCGCCAATAGCTTTTTTGGAGTTCATCCTCCAGGTCACTATTCACTTAGCTGGAGACAGACCGTCAAAAAGAATAAAAAGTTATGACCATGAATATCAAAAGAAAGGGAGATCTAAATGGTTGTACATGATACGCAGTTCTATGTTTTGAGACAAGACAAAAAAGAATTAAGAATTAAAGGTCCTTTGGCAGCTACTTCAACAAGATAAATTAAAAGGGCTATTAAAGGATCCATCCTATGAGACATCATTAGCACCCAATGACTTGACACCAGTTAATACCATACCATCTCTTAGTGTTATACGAGATGATGAAGTGAAGTGGGTGTGGTTGGGTATTTACCAGGTCCTGAATTCCAAGGAGTCTGAAAACGAGACTGTAATGTTATTCCAATTAAAGCACCATTATCCCCCCTCAAATTGGCCTAACATCGAGCTAACTTTCAGTTGTACTATAATAAGGCCACACCCACTCATTAAATGACCACCCACCTGACTAGAGTCACTCTGTTCAGACAAAAACTGTAAATTGACTGGTTTATATAATGGTTTTGCGGTTGGTAGGTAGTATTATGTAGATAATGTAGGTAGTGGATAATATATTATGTTGTATTACAATTAGTGGTTTCTAGACCTTGCAAATTTCAATTATTAAATTAAATAATACACATACAAATACAAACTTGTAGGAGTACCCAGAAACACAAATATAATATTTATACAGCATTACAAGATAATTATGCTTTGTTACAAAATAATATCATAAGGGTGTAAACAAGCACTTGAGCCAAAACTCGCAAAGAAAAGACAATTTCAATATTCTGGAATTATACGTCATCATATCGTGTGATACCATTCTGTTTTGGTCTTGGATTTGTCATATAGACAAAAGAAGTATGAGATTTGGTACATAGCCATAAGGTACCTGTTTGACATGATAAGCCAGAGCCATTCTTTTTGGTCTAGGTTATTACTAGGATATAAATAGAGGACATGCCCTTTGTTAAAGCCAGATAATTAGTGCTTTTACTTATGGTGAAAAGTTTTCACCAACTGTCAATACATGCATTTGAGGTTTTATATTACAGAAGATCACTAAAGTTGAGTAATAACACAGGACTTATTGGCCACTCATGAAGCTCGCTCTGTGTTGTAGAGTTGAATTGGTTGGGTGTGGTCACAGGAGTTACTGAACATCATGGTCGAATAAATGGCCTATGACGACTGGGTGGAGTCCAATGTGGATTCGGGAATTGTGGAACGACTTTGGCGAGAGGCATGAAATGACTAAAGGTGCCATTCCGTGTCATGATTAAGACCCCCAAAAACCCATTTTAGGTGGTATGTACATATTGGAGGGACTTCATTACAATTAAGTCCTAGCACTGTTAGTGGAGGAAGGGACATTGAATTTTCATACATAAGTCGTCAATAGTGGTGTTGACTCAGCCATGCATCCTTATTAGGAGAGGAAGTTTGTTGCGACAGTGTTTCAAAACTTTTACTCTCTGACCAGAAAACGACTTGTCTGGGCCTTCCTCGAATACATACCACTTCATTTCTTGTTAATGGTACGACGGAGCTGATGTTGAAGAGAAGAGAAATGGTAGAAAGAGGTAGCCATTATTATTAACTACGTTTTGTGGCCGTCTGATATTATAGACCAGGGGATTATATCGAGAAGGATGTCTCTTGGACCCACTACCTAGCTCCTATGCTGTAAGACCATGCCCACTCACTCTGACCATCCTCAGTGACAATAAGATATTCATTCTCTGCACACAAAGACTTCTCAGGAACAGGTTTTATTATTTTAGCAATCTTAATACTAAAGGTTTGTTAGTGATGGAGAAAAACATGTCATAGTTGTGGTCTGGGTGTAAGTTCGGAACCGGGTTGTGGTTGTGAAAACCTTTAGGGAAAATGTGTTGGCATAAGGGAGATTGAAGGTTGAGGACCTATCCTATTTTGGGGACCATTTCCATTTCTTCTGTTCTACGTTTTGGGATGAGCGAGTTCGAAAGTGAACAAGAGAGGTGGGAG
>NW_024535376.1:0-13466 GCF_016097555.1 Gigantopelta aegis
GTATATATTACTCAACTTATTTATGGGTAGAAACCCCTTTAAACAAGCAGTCCCTATATGCGAGGTATGTGTTTAGGACAGAGTGTTTGAAATAAAATTGGATATAAAATTACAAAAACAAATAGTGGAAACGTGTTAAAATGTTAAGGTTGTACATACGTAACTAGTTTGCAAAGCAACTGTTCTGGTGTTGAAGGTTGACGTCATTACGTTACACATTACAGAAGTAAGGAAATGCTGTATTTTAAATAACCTGTTGAATGGAAAACCATGGGGCTTTCACAAGACTTGTATGATAGATCTTCTTGCAGTTTATTTTGCCTCCACTAGTGACAGCAATGCCCCAGTCGTTGATCCTATTTGCATATCTTTGACATTCCTTTACGATGTCTGGTCCAGCTGCAGAAAGTATTGCTTGGCTTGTATCTCCTTCTGTCAAATTCAGTGTAGTATTGGTTGAATTCACTATCACATCTACCTACAACACAATGTAAAGTAAAGTTATTCCCTATGCAGAAAATTGGAAGTATTTTCACATTTAACGATCAACGAACAATTAACACAACCAGTTGATGGAATAAATGAGAACTGCCATTCATACTCGCCAACAGTTTCCAGTTTTAACTGTCATTGATGCATTAAAATAAAAATATACAGAACATTCTAACAAATCCAGGAAATTTAATTATGTCATATTCAACAATATCCCAGATTACAACACGTAGAAATGGTAGTAAATGTAAACAACAAAACTGTTATCCTGCACACTGCAGAGTCGAATGGGCATTTAGCAAAATAGTGGTCGAGTCCATTAATCTCTCTCTCTCTCTCTCTCTCTCTCTCTCTCTCTCTCTCTCTCTCTCTCTCTCTCTCTCTCTCTCTCTCTCTCTCTCTCTCTCTCTCTCTCTCTCTCTTTCTGAGAAGCCATAATACTATTATCTCAGAAACATAGAAACGATGGACTGACTCTAGTACCTGCGACTTGGTAGCCAGTATGCCAAATGTCATGTCAAGTGTTTAGTCTTTGGAGTACTTCAATAGATTCCCCTGTAAGTACTGTAATCTCACCGTGGTCCAGAGCTAATATAGTACAACTCCTCTTTTGGAGCACCTTGTTGGCCGTTAGGTGCATATCCTGGAGGTAGAGTTGAGGTATATCTACGGGTATGTTTTCTGGCAACACACCACTTTGCCCTGGAGTTCAGCCAGACAGGTGGTCAAGGAGGACAGACTTGATAAATCGGCTAGTCACGCCAAGCTCGAGAGCAAACGACCTTCGTTTTGTTTATATTAGCCAAGAACAAACATTCTTTTACTGACGTTTATTGTATTTGTTGCTCTTGGGGTGGTGGCTAGTGTCAATCAGGTAAATTATTTCTTATTGTCTGAGTATATCAATCAAGAATCCCTGGCATGAATGCCTGCTGGTCATCTGCAGCATCATGACCCCACATTGGACTCTGTGGTGGGTAGGGGCATGGTTGATGAATTATTTCAACTCTGGCTACAAACCAACCTCAATCTTTTGATGGGACCACACCGAAGTTTCAGATTCTTCTTCATCTGAATCGACGTCATTGAATGTTAAAACATCCAAAGTGATTGCTTTGCAAGATGGGGGCGGGACGTAGCTCAGTGGTAAAGTGTTCACTTGATGCACGGACAGTCTAGGATCGATCCCCATCGGTGGTTCTATTGGGTTATTTCTCTTTCCAGCCAATGCTCCACAACTGGTATAACAAAGGCCGTGGTGTGTACTATTTTGTCTGTGGGATGGTGCATATAAAATATTCATTGTTGCTAATCAAAAAGAGTAGCCCATGAAGTGGCGACAGCAAGTTGCCTCTCTCAATATCTGTGTGGTCCTTAACCATATATCGGATGTAATATAACTGTAAATAAAATGTGTTGAGTGCGTCGTTAAATAAAACATATCCTTCCTTCCTTCTTTGAAAACCTGGCCAAGGTTTCTCGTCATATGGTCTTCCGATGAAGGGGCCTAGAAGAAACTGTTGCATTTTGCGATTCAGAAAGGGCTCGAAGTCTCGGCTGGAGAACCTAAAACAGTTAAGAAATTGAGGAATGGCTCATTGTTACTTGAATGTTCAACAGAGAGTCATTCCAGAAATCTTCTTAAATCTAAAATGATATGCAACATTTCTATCAATGTTAGTTCGGTCTTGGGATTTGGAAGATAATGAGATTTGTGAAAATATCTCCTCACAAGGGGTCACATCAGTCAAGCAGATTAATGAACTTCATACTGTCATTCATTGTGCCTACACTTAATGCTGGCTACTTGAATATGCCTATTGTACCTTACATCCCCAACCATTTACAGTGTTTCAAATGTCAAAAGTTTGGACACGAACAGAATACTTCATGCAACAGATTTACATGTGCTCGTTGTGGTCAGTTTGGCCATGACAGCAAGACATATCAAAATTATATGATATGTACCAATTGTAAGGGGAAACACTCTGCGTACTCGCGAGTGTACCCAACGTGGAATGTGGATAAACAGGTGCAGCAGGTAAAGGTGAAAAAAGTGGGGATATATTTGACAGGAAGCTATCTTTTGTACCCATCTTTCATATTTTAAAAAGAAGGGTTAAAACGTTCTGAATGTTTTAAAAGTTATTAAAAGTGGGGAGCAGACTGATTATAGATGAATTGTGTATGGGTCGGCACGCAAGTCTTACTTGCAGGTACTATATCCTATATACGAGGGACTTAGGCTGTGTCTTGCTGCTTTTAGAACATATCCTGTAGAGTGTTTGTATTTTGATACACATGAACCTTGTTTGAGTGCTAGATGTGAACAACTTTCTCTGCAGTATGCCAGCAAGATTAAATCATTACCGAAACATCCTACACATAATGCAGTGTTCGATAACAAATATATGCAGTTATTTGATGCAAGGCCAAATGCTATCCTTACACATGGTCTTCGCATTAAGCGTTTGATTTAGCACTTTGGAAACTTTCATATTTTATTTTACCACCTTGGTGTATTACACCACCTAAAATTGTGTTTGATCTTGTGTATCTGAAGAGGGATCGTACAGATGTTGTTGTGTACAAACAATTATTCAATGAAATTCAAGACATGTACCGTAATCACATTCCTGTGTACACAGACATATCATGGGATGGGACTTCTGTGGCTTGTGCTACAGTTTTTCCATCAAACACGATACCTTCCATGAGATTACCCGACTCATCATCAATTTATAGTGCTGACGTTTGGGCAGTCATTAAAGCCTTAGAAGAAATAAAGGCTTCTATTGCATTCAAATGTATTATTTTCACAGATTCATTCTCGTGTCTCCAAGCTTTACGATACATGAAGCTGGACCATCGCTTGATTGGGATGGTGATACGAAAGTGTGTCTTTTAATCCATTGCCACTAAAGATATTGTATTTTGTTGGGTTACCAGCAATATTGGCATCAGGGGTAATGAAAAGGTAAATTCTGCTGCCAAGTCTGCTTTGGATTTGCCTCATGCCAGTGTTGGTGTGCCTTATATAGATTTTAGCCACAGTATCAACCAATTTATCTTTTCGACTTGGCAAAATTATTGGAATGCAAAAAAGCTTCATCATGTCAAGCCAGTCCTAGGAGAGTGCCAGTCTTCCTATAGGCAGTGCAGGAAGGATGAAATAGTATTGTAGCGTGCTCTCATCGGTCATACATACATGATCCATTCATTTATCGTGAAGAAGGATCTTCCACCTCAGTGTGAGCACTGTTAGTGTACTCTGACACTTTTGATAGAGTGCAATCATCTCACAGAAAGTGAAAAAGATATTTATGGTCAAAGAAATGTGATGAAATCCTTTCGATTCCATCCAGAACTTTTGTATGTTTTACACAGTTCTTTACACTGTGCTTTAATTTAGCTGTTGTATTTTTATATTGATGATGTTCATCACTTACTGTTTGCATTTACCACAGCTTGACACCCAATAGCCGATGTATTTTTCGTTTTGGGTTGTCGTTAAACATCTATTCTATTATATTCTATTCTATTCAATAGATGTATGAAAAATTCCTTCTGGATGCTGTGCCCTCTCTGCAGCTTCCTCTATAGGGACAGTCCAAAATCTGTGATTGTCCAAATGATGCCGGTCAACAGCATTCAGCACAATTGTAACATACCATAAACGATTAACGATCCGTTTTTCTTAAATTAAATAGTATATTCTTCTTACATTCTGTTCCACGATACTCCCCTCAACATAAGAAACACCCAGTCTTGGAAATCCATCTGCAAGACCAAAACAAAGTATTGATTTGCTGATACATAGTTATCAAATTTAAGTCATTATGTTTAATGCTGGTATGTTCAGGTTAGAGTAAGTGTACAACCCAGTGGGGAGATTAAACGTATTAAGTTTAGTGACGGTATGCGTGGGGCCTACAAACCATCCTCTCACACTTTAACGTACGTGAATTTGTTGACAAACCTCGATCCCCATCGGTGGGCCCATTGGGCTATTTCTCGATCTAACCAGTACACCACGACTGGTATATCAAAGGTCGTGGTGTGTGCTATCCTGTTTGAGGGATCGTGCATATAAAAGATCCCTTGCTACTAACGAGAAAATGTACCAGATTTCCCCTCTAAAGCTATGTCAAAATTACCAAATGTTTCACATCAAATAGCTGATGATTAATAAATAAAACGGTGTCGTTAAACAAAATAAACTTTTGTTGGCAAACCTGGCACTGGCAATTATGAATAGATGCATAAATATATATCGAATGCATGTTGCGTTTCACTAACACAATGTATGTATGTATGTATTGATTGTATATATATACTCTTTAAAAAAATAGGGGAACCTGAAATATTGATATCAACTATTAGACCAGAGACATCCTAGTAAAGACAGTTCAGGCCTGTTTATCAACACACCGAAACACATTCTATAGTTTTCACATGCATCACACAGTTGCCCCGTACACGTGCGTGGGGCGTCATTCTTGATTTTGACAATTTCCAGGAAGGTCCATTAATCACTGTGGAACGTTATTTCTGTCAATCTTTTTTATTATGTTGATCATACAGTTGTTATTGTTTTGTTTTTAGTCATTTTTATTGTTTGAACTTGCGATTTACTGACAAAAAACGTAAACTTTCAAATTTCTTCCTTCAAGATCTTTCGTGGTCATAAAACCTACTGTAATACTGAACTATCGGTTGTAATGTTTGCCCAATTAATTCACTATTATCATATAACCATTCCCCACAGCTAATACACCTTACAATGTTGGCAATTGTAAATTCTTATTAGAGTTCCCCTACTTTTTTAAAAGAGAATATATATATATATATATATATATATATATATATATATATATATATATATATATATATATATATATATATATGGGCAAGATCAAGCAGTAACGGAGGGACATTTTAACTACTTTCACTCATAAAATTTTTCATACTGAATTAAATTTTGTAGGCGATAGGTTTCTGAGTTTGTAATATGCGATAACGTAGGAACATAAAGTGCACATCATATAAAATGACTTCCCGTTTTTGGGGATGGGGAGTTTTTTTGGATTTTTTTTTTCTTGTTTGTTTGGCAGGTTGTTTGTTGTCGTTGTATCTGATATGCTAGGCATCCAATATTGGAACTAGTATAACAGAAATCAAGCTGACATATACTAAAAGGCAAAAGTTATTGTGACATGGATTGTTTGGAGTAACAAAATTGTGAATGGATTTATGGATGTAAACCAGAGAAAATGTGCATGAAACAGCTCGAAGAAATGTAACCAAGCCGTTTTTGCAGTGATTGCAAGGAACATGCAAGAAATCCTGTCCAGTGTTCACCGTAAAAGGCCAGACATTCAGTTGCAAATCATTGTCACTCTGTGCAGCCTTCAGAAGAAAAACACCATTAGTAAACTGTTTGATGCAATTTCGTCATGCCACGCCTCAGTGAAAATGACAGATAGCGAGTCATACGGATGCTTGAATCTGGGACCTTGCACGTCAATTCAACGTCCACAAAAACACCATATGGCACTTATGGCAACGATATCGACAAAACAACCAGGTCAGGGACCATCCCCGTAGTGGCCGACCACCCGTGACAACCCCTCACCAAGACACATGGATCCAGCCAGCAACCCTCACAGCCCGTACAATCCCTGGCAACAGAGGTGTATCAGCGAGGACAGTCCGACGACGTCTACGCATCTACGGCATCCGTGCAAGACGCCCAGCCAGAAGGCCAATCCTGACACCAGAACATCGATGGCGACGTTTCCAGTGGTGCAGACAACACCTGTTATGGACAGCACGTGACTGGAGACGTGTCCTCTTCACTGATGAATCACGTTTCCTTCTCCACAAATCTGACGGCATGACACGTGTCTACAGACGTCAAGGTGAACGTTACATCACGTCATGTGTTCTTGAAGGGGATCGTTTTGGACGATGTGGCATTATGATATGGAGTGGAATTACAGCCACAGGCCGGACCCAGATGATTGTGATTGAAGGCAATTTGAATGCTGTGAGGTACCGAGATGACATTTTGCAAACAACTGTGTCACCTTTTTTGCAACAGAACGGCCCCGGGATGACATTACAACACGATAACGCCAGACAACACATTGCTAGAGTTGTGCAACAGTATCTGAATCAGAACATGTGCTACCCTGGGCTGCTAGGTCCCAGGATTTGTCACCAATCGAACATGTCTGGGATGAAATGGAGCGACGCTTGTGACATCTTCCAAATCCTCCAACAACACTGCAGGAACTCCGGCTGATCCTTCCTCAAATCTGAAATGACATTCCCAAGAACTTTCTCTATCGTTTAGTGGCCTCTATGAGACGACGGTGTCAGACCTGTATCAATGCTCAAGATGGACAGACTCGCTACTGACTGTGTGAACTTCGCTCTGGAACCCCTCTAGTGATGTGGCTCATTTGCATATGGCAGGTGCGCCCTTTTCATGGAGTGTTGCTCGTTTCCATACCTTCGGACATTTCTCTTTCCATATTATAACGTTTCATACACGGCAGTAAAAACTTATCATCAATTATCTTTGTCGTTTGTGTGTCACAATAACTTTTGCCTTTTAGTATATGTATAAAACAATAATATGAATCAGAAATGCATCAAGCATTAATTATATTTTTAATAAAAATAAATTGATGGTAATGGAGGGACACATTGAAAAAGTAACAGAGGGACGCATTTTGTGCCATTGCATTTTCATTATTATGTGACCCATTAAATGAATCCAAATGCATTTATATATCAATAAATAGACAGTAAAAATATAGTTTAACATCAGTGGTTCATTGATATTTTGTGTTTAATCAACTGTACACTGCATATCCAACTATATGTGCATTGCCAAATTTGTCAAAAAGATCAAGCGGTAACGGAGGGGAATTAAAGCTATTTTTATGCATAAAATTGTTTATATAGATTTAGATACTTTTGGATAGGTACTGTAGCAGATGCGTTCCAAAACACTACTGCTTAAACATGTATAATACAACTTTGTTTGGATTGTCATAAACGTGATTTTAAAATTGGGTAACTGAGGAACATAAATTGTAGGTCATAAAATGACTAGCAGGGGTGTAACATTATCTTTGAGAATGGCCAATACAGCACAATTGATACAATTGAAATGTTGAGTAAAAGTCAGTATCTATCTGTGATATTTGTATTTTTGCACAGTTCTTTACACTGTTTTTATTTAAATCTTGAATTTTTATATTGATGTTGATCATCACTTTATTTATTTGTATTACTATAGTTTTACGCCCAATAGCCGATGTATTTTTCGTGCTGGGGTGTCGTTAAACATTCATTCATTCATTTTAAAATGACTCTCTATTTGTTTTTCATATTTGCTGCACATGCTAGGTGTCCAATACTGATATCAACACTATAAATCTAAACTATATCACTCAATAATTATATTTTTAATATAAACAAATTCATGGTCCATTGTTATATTGTTTTAGATCCAAAACAAATTCCAAATTGCTTGTATAGATGTTTTATCACAGAATGTATGTTTATATATATAATCAAGTTGAATTATGCAAACGATTTTTAACACCTACACTATATATTATTTGTGATGTTCTGGTTTAGTATATTTACTGGATCAGATACACCAGTCACAGAGTCTACTTATTATTGGTCTTGTGTGACAGAATCATACAAACAACTGTTAATAAATTCCTCTGATTCAACTGATTATGTTTTCATAATCCAAATGTATGTGCATGTAAATGATATTACAGTTCGATTTGTCCAGTATCATGAACTACCAATACTACGTGTTGAGAATAATTGGTGAATAGATGAAAACATCCATTTTGCTTGTGCATTTTGCAAAACAAATATGATAACCCTAGTTTTTTTCTTTGGTTTTCTTTGTAGCATCTTTATTTTTCTGAACAAACAATAGGTAGTTTGACTGCAGAACAGTTTAATGTAAATGCTGTTGAACAGCTGTTGAACAGCCAATGATTGGGCTTATAAAAATATGTGTATTAAGCAAACGTAAAGCTAAAACATATCTTGCACGATCCCGTTAAAAATTTCAGTTATTACAACTGCCCCATGTGAAGTAACTTAATTATTCTTAATCTGCCAGAAGTAGAGATACACATCATTATGATAATACAGGTGCCAATTGATCAGATAACACCTCCCATTCTCCTATACACATTTAATTTCCACAATTAGTAGAGATCCATAATCTATTTGTAAGGATATATCTAAAGTATTGCAGTATTTATGCATTGCAGAAGTTGATGTTACATAATTTTAGTTCATTTAATTAAAATACATATACATATGATGTTTTTTAAGTTGTGTTTATCACATACACACGGCGGGAGTTGCCTCAGTCGGTTGAGTGCTCGCTTGAGGATCGAACCACCTTGGTGGATCAATTCAGCTGATTGGGATTTTTCTCGTTCTAACCAGTGCACCACAACTGGACAAAGGCCGTGGTATGTATTTTCCTGTCTGCGGGAAAGTGCATATAAAAGATCCTTTGCTGCATTAGAAAAAAAAATGTAGCGGGTTTCCTCTGATGATTACGAGTCAGAATTACCAAATGTTTGACATCCAATAGCCGATGATTAATTAATATATGTGACCCAGTGGTATAGTTAAACAAAAAAACAAGCACACTATTTTAATGTACAATGGCGCAAATGTCGCTCTGTTACCAGTAACAGGTTTTTAATTAGTCACAATGACTACATTTATATAATTAATGTCTATGAATGTGTGTGTGTGTGTGTGTGTGTCTGTGTATGTGTGCCTGTATCTGTGTGTGTGTGTGTGTGTGTGTCCGTGTGTGTGTGTGTGTGTCTGTGTGTATGTGTGTATGTGTTGGTGTCTCTGTGTGGGTGGGTGTGTGTGTGTCTGCATGCATGTATGTGTGTGTCTCTGTGTGTATGTGTGTGTGTATGTGTATGTGTGTTTGTCTGTGTGTATGTGTGTGTATCTGTGTATATGTGTATGTGTGTGTGTCTGTGTATGTGTGTGTCTGTATATGTGGGTGTATGTATGTGTGTGTGTGTCTGTGTGTGTGTGTCTGCGCGCGTGTGTGTGTGTGTGTCTGTGTGTGTGTCTGTGTATGTGTGTCTGTCTGTGTGTGTGTGTGTATGTTTGTCTGTCTATGTGTGTGTGTGTGTGTGGTGTGTGTGTATGTGTGTTTATATATGAGAATGTATAATTAATCTGTCTCAACGACGTTATTGTTAATTTGAAAAAGGCAAAAATGCTGAAACATTAAACTACTGAACTGTTGGTGGTGGTGTTGTTTTATATGATATGTATGTACTGATGTATTGATGTATGTATGTATGTATGTATGTGACTAAGCTACACAGCTGAATATTGTTGTAAGGATACAATGAGTTTTAAAACTAATTTCGGCTTTAAAACTTCTTTTTCAATTCATTAGTCTATTTATATATTTGTTTAATTAAATTTGTTTGTTAATTGTTTGGGACAAAATGTGTGTTCAACTTACGACATGTATGCTCTCGAGGAACAATTGTTTGGTCCAGTTGTGAATTAAGCTGAATATTTGTGTCAAACAAATGGTTCAGTCGCTCATTCTGAAATGCCTGCAATAAATGAGAAAAAAGAACGTTATGATTCAGTGCATTCGGTAACTACAGGGTTTATACTACCAAATCAAAACCCACGGACGACAATAGTAACATATGTGGCTAAAACTCCTACCTACAGCGTATCAATCGACATAAATGCCATGGATATAAATACTACCACCCCTCACACTTAAAGTGAATAAAACAAAATTCGGGGTCAAGCTGCTCATTTGTGAGATACCGGGTAGCGTCTATGACTACCCTAGTTCCGTACAAATTTCGAGTACTTTTTTTTTACAGGTACCCTATACATGTTTCAAGCACAAGACTACTTGACACATTGGTACTAGATGAAATAAAATTGCATATTTTTTACCCAGATGAAACTTATTATTTTTTACAACCAACACACTCACATTTATAACCAATCACAGGACTTGTGGTGTTCACTTCTCTATCAAACATTGGGTGCACCTCGAACTTTGACCCAGCCGGAAGTTATTTGGCTTAGTACTACCCTACAGTCAGATTTAAAAGTATACCGTTATGTTCTCATTACATGGTACTTAGTTTGCAAAGAAAACTTCAATATTCTAAAACCGAATGCTAACTATCATAAGCTATGCCAGAAGCAGTGAGTGTAGATTGATGGGCGTGACATTAAAGCACCAGTTTACAATAATTTATTCATTGTTTTTAAAACGTTTGGCAATCAAAAAAATATGAACAGAGAACAGGAAAAACCCCATACCAAAACTAGATACAATTATATCACACACCCAGTGTTTGCTACAAGTGTGTGCAAGTCATCAACTGGGAGATCAAAGAGAAGAAAAACAACATGATTCAGTGCATTCAATAGATACAGTCAGATTCAAAATTATACTATACTTCAAAATTACCAAATGTTTGACATCCGATGATTAATAAATAAATGTGCTCTAGGGCTGTCGTTAAAGAACACAAACTCACTTAGATACCATGACGCATCACGAACAGTCAATAGTGCCACCTGTTGGCCATGGGTGGATAACAAAAAAGTGCCACCTCCACCTGGATGAAGTTCTTATTAATAATTAGGGACGGAACGTAGCTCTGTGGAATAGAGCTCGCCTGATGCGAGATCGATCTAGGATCGATTCCCGTCGGTGGGCTATTTCTCGTCCGTGCATCACAACTGGAGTAACAAAGGTCGTGGTATGTACTATCCTGTGGGATGGTGCATATAAAATATCCCTTGCTGCTAATAAAAAAAAGAGTGGTCCATGAAGTGGAAACAGCGGGTTTCCTCTCTCAATAGCTTAATCATATGTCCGACGCCATATAACCGTAAATACAATGTGTTGAGTGTGTCGTTAAATATGCACACACACACACACACACACACACATACATATACACACACACACATATATATATATATATACTGAACCGCAAAAGAAACGTCAGTTGGATTTTAAGTATCAGTATGTCTATTTTTCAAATGTACGAATACATGAGTGGAAACATCGGAGAAAGTTATTTTTTTGCAAACTTTTGCAACAGAGACTGGGGAATCTTTCCTCATAGTTCTCAGAAGGGCATTTAACATCGCAGGCGTCAGTTGGGGCGTTGCAAGTCAATACCTCGTGTGGCCCCCACGAGCGTTGACCACAGACACATCTCCTCTACATGTAGTGAATAAGGCGGTTAATAAAGGCCATTGGAATCGCGGCCCATATCCTGAGGAAAGCTACACTCAGTTATCGGCCTTGGTTACACTTCATTAAGTCTTCTTTGAACTTCGTCCCACAAGTGCTCTATTGGATTCAAATCCGGACTGAGGGCAGGTCATGGCATGGTTCTGATGTTGTGCTGCTGTAGAAAGTCCCTGGTGACTCTGGCAGTGTGTGCGCGGGCATTGTCCTGCTGTAACATGTGATTCTGGCGAACGGCCAAAATAGGGCATAATGTGAGTTCGAAAAACGTGGTCGATATATCGCAGATCCGTGACGCCATTACCTCGACCTGGGCCAATATTCTGAAAGACCACAGGTCCAGCTTTATGGTTGATCCCGATGGCTCCCCAAACCATGATGCTTTTCCCAATCCACGGGTCTCTCTCCATCACACATGCATCTGCGTACCGTTCACCTCTTCCTCGCTGGACCCATACTCTGCCATCCGCCGTTGAAATACAGAATCGACTTTTATCTGAGAAGAGGACCCTTCTCCATTACTGATAGCGTCAATGTTGATGAGCTGTGGCCCATTGCAGTCATTCCTGTCGATGACGGTTTGTAAGAATAGGGCCCCGAGCAGAACGTCGACAATAGATATTGTTGGAGGCCAAGCGGCGACAAACGGTGTCGGCACTGGTGGGTCGTTGCTGTATTCCAATGGTATGGCGAGCCGTCTCAGTGGCCGTAGTGAAGTGGTCTTGCAGATGTTGGCACACAATAAAGCGATCTTGACGTGGTGTGGTGACTCGGGGACGACCACTGCACGGGCAGTCGTTGGTGGTGTTGGTGGTGTTATACCGATGTTGCAGACGGTGGATAGTCCTGACGTTGACGTTATATGCATTTGCAACGATCTGCGCACTCTGTCCGGCTCTTATTCTTCCAATAGCTTGTTCTCGCTGGTTTCTTGATAATTGTGGCATGGCGTTTATATCGAAATGACAAATGACAGGCAAGTAATCGAAGTTTGCAGTTATACCCATACCTACCACGAGGTGCACGAGCATTTTCAGATTTCCAAGAAATGACTGCATCTTCGACCCACGTTAGTTTTTGAATGTGCGTTTCGGCGATTCGTCCAAGCTTTACTTGAATCGATATGTCACAATATGTCACAAAGACATGCAGTGGAATGAGGGGAGATGCGTTTCTTAAATAAACCTTATGAAAGAGTAATTATTTTAAATTTTGTATTAGCATTGGAGAAAATGACGTTTCTTTTCCGGTTCAGTATATAGTAGTTGGCTCAACCTCGGAAGGGTTGATTACACCGCAACGCTCGAGTTTTTTTGTTCGGTAAACCCTTATATTAACTGATGATGGGTCGAACACGTCCAGGGTCGACTATAAGCCTTCGCTCGAACCAAATTATCGGTCCCGTCTGTGTTATTAGCTCTATTTCCCTCGAACTGGTGATCCATCAAATAGCAAATGGAAATCCACCCAAAAGGACCAACAATTGCCGCGCTTGCGCAATTGGTTCTTACAACCTTCGATTTATAGTTATTTAGGCGGAACGAGCTATAGATGAATAGGAGAATCGCAACAATAGCCATGCAGACCTTTCGTTGCCATACCTGTCATGTTGTGTGTTAAGCGGCTATCGGTAATG
>NW_024535377.1:0-11024 GCF_016097555.1 Gigantopelta aegis
GGCTTATCAGCTATCTCAATCCCCGTTGAGAGGAATGCCTTTTCCTGACTGCCAACATTGACAGCGGCACCGGCCCGGGGACTGAAAGATTTGGTTAAAGGGACATTCCTGAGTTAGCTGCAATGTTTAAGATGTTACGACTAACAGAGACTTTTGACGACTTTAATTACATATCACATATATTTTTCTGCATAAAATATTAGTGGCTGTATTGTAAACGTGTTTCTGATCGTTCTAATATTTGTAGTAGGTTAAATTTCATTTTATTTCCTAAAAACTATTTTTTCGTACGTACGAAATTATTTTAAGACAAACTCCAGTTTGGGCTTCTTACAAATATTAAGACGACCAAAAACACATTGAATATACAGACTTAGAGAATAACTAACGAGCTACGAGGAATTATGAATTATCTGTCCCGAGTGAATGAATGTTGTAAACCCGAGCCTTTAGCGAGGGTTTTACAACATTCATTTACGAGGGACAGATAATTCGTAACTCCTCGTAGCGAGTTGGTTATTCTCTTTATTACCCATTGTCAAGTTTAACTGATTTTTAATGTAAACATTCGTCTGCAGTCTACAACAAAGCCATCAGCCATTACGTCATATAATCTCACGCACATTACATGACGTAATGTAAGTGACGTCATAGCATAACGGCGTTCTTTTTACAGCCAAATGTTTACAGTACAAAATAATACGACTGTATTTGCATTTGAAAATAATTGTTCTTATATATTACTAAAGCCGCTGCTTATGAAAATATACCATTTCATGTTTATGAAACAAATGAGTCTATTTGTTTTTGTAAATCTTTGTAAATCGTATAACGTACGTGTAATCAGACTCATGAATGGAAACATTATATGAATGAAAGTGAAGTTCCGGCCATGCCAAGCAACCAACCAAACGTTGTGATTTTTAAGCCAGCCAATCAGTGGCTGTAGAAGCAATCTGCACACTGCAGAAATCGAAAAAATATTACCCTGTATATTTGAGCCCATATGGGTAATAAACTGATATTCTAAACAAGAAAATATATTTAATATGTATAATTATTTTATTAGTCGAAAACATCTTACAATGCAGCAAACTCGGGAATGTCGCTTTAATAAGGCGATGTATGGACCCCGCCAGGGCCAAGCTCTGGCTAGGGCCGGGTCCAAACGCCTCTAGGTAGCTACTACTAGACAACCTGTTTGATAGATTGTTGTTGTCATTTTCTGTGGGTACAGCCGTACACTCTTTAAATAACACAGCAACCTCATCGCCACAATCAGGGTGGGGCCTCAAACTCAGTACTGACCCCAGGGCAGCAAAAGGGGCGTTACAGGTTGTTTGTATAAATGTTTGCCCGTTAGATAGCCTACAATAGAAAAAGACTGTCTGCTTAAACGTCCCCACAGTTGCTTTATTCTGCATATCCTTAATGGTATGTTGCAGAAATTCAAGCCTATAGGGGGTGGGGTCAAAATTGCCAAACATAATTCTCCTCAAACCCGGTACATTTTGGATACCTTTTCTAGGTGTATTTATTTTTGACCAGGGTTTTGGTTGGTTATGAGGAGTTGGAGAGGAGGCACCACAGAGAGCGGCGAAGGGGTTGCTGGTTGGAGCGGCATAAACTCTAGTACCGCTAATATTGTGTAGCCTACTACTCTCACCTTGATTATTCTCCAGTACTGTCACTCCCCGCCGAGCAGCAGGTACCTTCCTCTTCCTCTGTTCTTCCAATAGAAGTCCCGGGGGTGGGGTCGGGGATCTCGGTGTGGTTGGCTGCTCGGCCGAGAGGGTTAGTGAATCTGAAGTTGGGGCACTTACCTCGCCCTTGTCAATAACAAACACAGAGTCATTTCCATCTTTATTAATTGAACTACACTCCGACTTCTCATTTGTCACCCCCGAGCTGTTAGACACGTAGCAAAATTCCGACCGGGTAGGGCTGAGAGCAGAACGGTTATTATCGACGGGGTCGGTGATTCTGCTTACTTCCAACTCTCGGTCGAAGGCGAGTTGGCGGGCGAGACTATCACTATCCTCCGTGTGCAAAAGCCCCTCCCCCCGGGCAGGCACCCCCCTCAGGTATTTTTCAACCGTGAAGGAGAGGCCACCATCAGGGAGTGGGGTGTCACGTCTGGCGCGCTTCGACCGTGTGGAAGAAAGCGGTTCAGTTTGGTAAGATGCCCTTGTGTTCCCCAGCGGGTCCCACGTCATGCGGTCCACCCTGGCTATGTGGGACGCCTCAGGCAATTCCGACTCACCCGACCTGTCAAGGGAGGACGTGTCAGATACATTAACTCTATCAGTAGCCAACTGCACTGCTATAGTATTTAAACTCCTGTCCAACTTTGCTATAACCCTATCAACATCTTGGTGACACGACATGGTTGGAACAGGAAATACGGAAATTATATTTATAAACACGTGTACTCCAATATAATTAAGATGATCATAGCGCCTAAGATCCGACCGCCAAATTGGCCTAAGGAGAGCATAAAGCAGTTATATAATTAAAGATGATCATAGCACTGACTTAAAAGGGGAGACCCTAGTTTCATCCCATGAAAATGCACACTGCGTTTAGTTAGTCTACAAATATGTAACACATTTGGATAAAATTACAGTTGAGTGAAATACGAGTCTGTGAATTTGAAATGGTGAAATACCCTCTAAAAATAGACTAAAACTCGACTCCATAACTGTTATTTCTCAGACGCACGTGCGTTTTTAAAAATATGAGAAATGCATTTTGTGGTATTAAAAACACCAGGATGACCAAAAACACTTAACGTGTACGGAAATGGATAATATAAACAATAAAATCTAAGTAAAGTGGATTTCAATTATCAAAGACAGCTATAATAGTACAAAATATGCCTCAGTGTTTAAAAACCTGGGTATGTCCCTTTAAATACTAACAGGAATGCTTTTAGTATTAGCCACAAAGTTGGCAAATGATGTGACGAACTCCGTCATAATTCCCTGGCGTAAAATTTGTATTAGCGATTTGAACGATTCGAAGACAGACAAAGAGAGATAATCCATGTAACTCTGCAAATGGAATGAACGTTTTAGTATTGTGGATGAGCCTTATAGAAGAAATGCCTGTGTAAATACTAGTCTTTCATTGGAGCAATTTTCACGTTCACGGAGTCTTTAATAAAGGTGCGGGTTGGGGTGGGGGGGGTGCCTTGGGGGGCTGGATACCATAGACCTCTCGTGATAAAACAAATGTTGTTTCTTGTCCACTTATTTTAAAGTGCATTCAACGCGAATATGTAATTTTCATTTAAGTAAATGTATATATAAAGGTTGTTTGGTTTAACGACACCACTAGAGCACATTGATATATTCATCATCGGCTATTCGATGTTAAATATTTGGTAATTTTGACATATAGTCTTAAAGAACAAACCTGCTAAATTTAATTTTTCCATGAATAGAAAGGGATTTTTTATATACACCATCCCAGTCGTGGTGCACTGGCTGGGAAGAACAATAGATTTGTGTAGACACACACACACCACCACCACACACACACACACACACCACACACACACACACCACACACACACCACACACCGCACACCACCACACACACACACACACACACACACGACCACCAACACCACGCACACACACACCACACACACACACACACCACCACCACACACACACACCACCACACATATACATACACACATACACCACCACACCACACACACACACACACATACACACACACACACACTACACACACATCACCACACACGCACATAATACCACCACACACACATACATTCACACAATAGTCTTCAATTAAATTGTTCACATTTTTTTCTTCATCCAGCTATAACACTAGTGTACATCTATTGAACATAATCATCTGCTATGTTTGATACAGTTGGTGCATAGCAGGTCGTTGGGACCAGAATTAAACGGGGGGGGTGGGGGGTTCTTCATCCTATATAAGCAAGAACAATCATCTGTCTTCTGCCCCTCCCATACCCCCCCCCCCCCCCCCCCCCCCCCATAGGGGGCATACAGCACACACTGGGACAATTTTGGGTTAGTCCTTAAGTGATATTTGTTTTTACACAAGACCTACACTGAAGTATTGTTTTGTTGAAATCTTCTACCACCGGAGCATCATGCATCGGCATTTCTGTCAAACCCCCCCTGACTCTGTAGTCACACACACATGCACTGTTTTCAGTAATCGGCAAACACCTGACTCTTCTAATGCATATATATGCATAGCAGTAAGGAATCATTACCCTGTCGTTTGACCCATTGGGCTATTTCTCGTTCCAGTCATTGCAACAAGAATCAAAGGCAGTGGTTTGTGCTACCATGTCTATGGGGATGGTGCATAGCAAATATCATCGGTTATTGGGTGTCAAACATTTTGTAATTTTAACATATAGTCATAGTCAGGAAATTTGCTACGTTTTTCCATTAGTAGCAAGGAATCTTTTATATACATCCCAAACACGGGGCAGCACATATCACGACCTTT
This sequence comes from Gigantopelta aegis, assembly GCF_016097555.1. Classification (NCBI taxonomy): domain Eukaryota; kingdom Metazoa; phylum Mollusca; class Gastropoda; order Neomphalida; family Peltospiridae; genus Gigantopelta; species Gigantopelta aegis. The sequence continues at coordinate 4,522 of NW_024535377.1, forward strand.
GATATACCTGTTCGTGATGCATTGCCCGGAAATATAAATAGTTCAAAAGCCCCCCGATGGGGATCGATCCTAGACTGACTGCGCATCGGACGAGCACTTTAAGAATGCACATTTAGTGTTAAATGAGGGGCGGGAAGCACGTTGTCGTAACGCTGGAGAATCTATTTCATTATTGAATGGTGCAGTCCGATAATTACCAAATGCACCAGGACTGTTCACAATTCACTGGTAGTCCATGTGTGAGTAAGGAATAGGATCACACTACCAAGGTCAAGGTCATCTCCTCTCCATACCATAGGTATGGCATCCGCCGTGTGTTAATAAATCAATGTACCGCATGCCCATTGAAGAAACCAGAGTACGGATGACGTCTAAATGTAATAGTGGCCCATCTTAGATAAGGAAATATAAACTCGGGCAGGGTCTGGGGCGATACATATATAAATTAGCAGTCGGAGGCGGGAATATAAATGACTGTTCCCATAGACACTCAATAAATGAATCATTCAAGTAAACAAAAATCAATGGCCTTAAAAAGAAATAACACAACTATGTTGTTGTTCAGTAGTCGGCGGCCGTTGTCACTTGACTGTAATCTGTGTGTCAACCTGGCGTTGTCATGTAATCGTTACTGACGTTGGCGTTGGCCATAGCTCTGGAAAAGGATGTGTGGCTCGGAATATAAATGCATTATCAGTAGCCCAGTGTATTAAGGTTGTAACTGTTACTGTGGACATGCTGTGGTCATTGTCTGTCCATGGAAAACGTAAGATGGCTGTCACGCGACAGGGCGACTATCTCAGTTCTATCTCTAAAAGTTATGTCATCTTAACGATGGGAAATATGCCGCATGTTTTGTTAACCACACCACTATACACTTTGATTTAAAGGTATCATCGACTACTGGATGCAGAAACATTTTCAATGCTGACACGTAATCATCACAGGAAACCCGCTGAATCATTCCATTGTCTACAGAACAAAGACGGTGTTGTTACGTTAAGATTTGACACCTCGAACTGGACGTCTGGCACTAAATTCCTACCTCACGTAGGCGGTTATGTACGACACTGCGGATATCCCCGGTAAAACCGATGTATTCTAGGAAGCGGCGGTGGAGGTGGCAGTAGTCTGTTTCATTCCCGCCACAGGTGGCGTACCCGGACAAAGAGCGGTCCTGCCCGGTGGTAGTGACCCGTGGTCATTCCTTGCTGGATCGAAGGGAGTAACCCGTGTATGTTGATCCATGTTTGCTCGGTCCCACAGTCTGGAGATGGTGCATATTCCCATGTCTATAAACGTAAACAAAATGCCCTGGCAACTGCCGTTAAATAAATTCGCCTGCGTCTAGTCTTGCCGATAGCACAAAGTTTCTCTATGTTACACTAGACATGGCATGTCTACTGGATGTCAACTGTCGGCCAGATAATTCTGCGGTGTAGGCAACTGTTTGAAACCCGCTACTTTTATACTGTCTACAGAACAAAGATGCGGTGTAGTTACAACGCTGTGCAGTGGTGACATTCCTGCATGGCTGCGTTTTTGCGAATATTCACATTTTGGAACTTTATTGTACTAGTAGCTGCGTTTTAAGATGCGGTGTATGTTACCGTTGTGAATAAATTTGCTACATGCAATGACCTATTGATTCCATTTGTACCCTTAAATGAACCGGTTAGTTACGAACTACATGAAATCGTTAGTTATAACCCATTGTCTACAAGGAGCCATAATAAATGCGTTTCTTTTTTTGAAGAGTATATTATTTGTTATTTGTCTAGAACGGCGGAAGTTATCACTTGAAATAAATGCTATAAATGAACACTTGAGTTTTCTCCCTTTAACAGTGAATGATGAGATTGTGTTTTGCTGTTTGTCTGTAAACGGCCGGCTCATTACCGACTAAGATGCGATGTATGTCAGAAATGCCATTTGAAACCCGCTTGTCATTCCTATTGTCTACATGCTGTGGGCTTTGTGTATGTTACGAACGGCTGTTTAACCCGCTACATATTCCTATTGTCACTCGACAGATGCGATATATGTTTAGAAATGCTATTTGAAACCCGCTACATCATTCCTATTGTCTACAGAACAAAGATGCGATGAAATGTTACGAAGTGCTGTTTTGTTTAATGATCACCACTAGGACACTTTGATGCGTATTAATTATCGACTACTGACACTGTTTGAAACCCGCTACAAACATTTTGTAATTCTGACTCGTAATCATCAGGGGAAACCCGCTACATCATTCCTATTGTCTACAGGACAAAGATGCGGTGTATGTTACGAACTGCTGTTTGAAAGTTAAATATTGTTTTGCTTAACGGCACTAATAGTGTACATTGATTTATTAATCATCGGCTACTGGATATCAAACATTCGGTAATTTCGACATATAATCTTAGAAGAAAATCCGCTACAATTGTTGCATTAGTAGCAAGGGATATTTTATATTCACCATGCCACAGACAGGACAGCACATACCACATCATTTGATATACCAATCGTGACACACTGGCTGGAACGGAAAATAGCCCACCGGGACCCACCGCTACGCCCGATCCTATATAGATAATACTACATGAGTGGCCGTTAGACTACCATTTGTCTTACAACGAGTTGTTTATATAGATAATACACATGAGTGGTGCGTATAGATACCATTTGTCTTACAACGAGTTGTTGATAATACTACATGAGTGGCCGTTAGATACCATTTGTCTTACAACGAGTTGTTTATATAGATAATACTACATGAGTGGCCGTTAGATACCATTTGTCTTACAACGAGTTGTTTATATAGATAATACTACATGAGTGGCCGTTAGATACCATTTGTCTTACAACGAGTTGTTTATATAGATAATACTACATGAGTGGCCGTTAGATACCATTTGTCTTACAACGAGTTGTTTATATAGATAATACTACATGAGTGGCCGTTAGATACCATTTGTCTTACAACGAGTTGTTTATATAGATAATACTACATGAGTGGCCGTTAGATACCATTTGTCTTACAACGAGTTGTTTATATAGATAATACTACATGAGTGGCCGTTAGATACCATTTGTCTTACAACGAGTTGTTTATATAGATAATACTACATGAGTGGCCGTTAGATACCATTTGTCTTACAACGAGTTGTTTATATAGATAATACTACATGAGTGGCCGTTAGATACCATTTGTCTTACAACGAGTTGTTTATATAGATAATACTACATGAGTGGCCGTTAGATACCATTTGTCTTACAACGAGTTGTTTATATAGATAATACTACATGAGTGGCCGTTAGATACCATTTGTCTTACAACGAGTTGTTTATATAGATAATACTACATGAGTGGTCGTTAGATACCATTTGTCTTACAACGAGTTGTTTATATAGATAATACTACATGAGTGGCCGTTAGATACCATTTGTCTTACAACGAGTTGTTTATATAGATAATACTACATGAGTGGTCGTTAGATACCATTTGTCTTACAACGAGTTGTTTATATAGATAATACTACATGAGTGGTCGTTAGATACCATTTGTCTTACAACGAGTTGTTTATATAGATAATACTACATGAGTGGCCGTTAGATACCATTTGTCTTACAACGAGTTGTTTATATAGATAATACTACATGAGTGGCCGTTAGATACCATTTGTCTTACAACGAGTTGTTTATATAGATAATACTACATGAGTGGCCGTTAGATACCATTTGTCTTACAACGAGTTGTTTATATAGATAATACTACATGAGTGGCCGTTAGATACCATTTGTCTTACAACGAGTTGTTTATATAGATAATACTACATGAGTGGCCGTTAGATACCATTTGTCTTACAACGAGTTGTTTATATAGATAATACTACATGAGTGGTCGTTAGATACCATTTGTCTTACAACGAGTTGTTTATATAGATAATACTACATGAGTGGCCGTTAGATACCATTTGTCTTACAACGAGTTGTTTATATAGATAATACTACATGAGTGGCCGTTAGATACCATTTGTCTTACAACGAGTTGTTTATATAGATAATACTACATGAGTGGCCGTTAGATACCATTTGTCTTACAACGAGTTGTTTATATAGATAATACTACATGAGTGGCCGTTAGATACCATTTGTCTTACAACGAGTTGTTTATATAGATAATACTACATGAGTGGCCGTTAGATACCATTTGTCTTACAACGAGTTGTTTATATAGATAATACTACATGAGTGGTCGTTAGATACCATTTGTCTTACAACGAGTTGTTTATATAGATAATACTACATGAGTGGTCGTTAGATACCATTTGTCTTACAAGGTAGCAAGGACACTTTTATATGCACCATCACACAGACAGGATAGCACATCCCACGGTTTTTGATATACCAGTCGTGGTGTATTGGCTGGAACGAAACTTAGCCCAATGGGACCGACCTCGCATGAGCCGAGTGCTGTACCACTGGGCTACGTCCCGTCCCACGGTCGTCTCAAAGACAGGAATATATTGGAATGGACGAACAAATCCAGACTGCATATTGCCATAAAATCCACTCAATGTTCTCTAGTAACGAACGAAAACGAAAACAGTGGACACGCGTGTTGTTGCAAAGGATAGTTTTCTTGTTGTTGTTTGTTTATGTCTGATACTTAAAGAGAGGGATATGGAGGGATTTTCTTTTTAAATAGGAAGAAATAAATGGTTATTGTAATTATACAAGATATAACAGTTTATTGCTATCATTTCCTAATTTGTGTCACACACAACATTATATTTGAAAGATCACGTAATGCCCGGCACAGACGAGCGTTTTTTAACGCATGCGTCTTGCGTTAAAAAAAAACGCATCCGTTCGAACGCAGTAAAAACGCATCGTGTGCGAATCCCTCTGCGTTGCGTTGCGGTTGTTTTTTTGCGCTGCGTCGATTTTTCAAATATCAAACATGTTTGATTTTAGACGCACAAACGCGTCCGTCTCCTGCCGCATCCGTCTAAAAACGCACGTGTGCGCCTGCTTGCGTCTGCGTTGCGTTCACATTTTTATATTGACCAATCAACTGCCTATTCAGTAACATGCCTTTCATGTTATCTACGGTGGCTGCCATTCTGGACATGTCAAACGAAGTGTTATTCAAAATTCACTTTCTATGAAGTTAGTGTATTTATAGCCATATATTACGAAAGCATATTGTGAAAATAGTGATCTAGTAAATCACGGCATTTCGTGCATACCACCGTAGGAAATGTATTGCAATTTATAAAAAACAAAACAAAAAAACAATGTCTTATATCAGTGTGAAACAGCATATAACGAAATTAACAATTATTGGTTTCAGTGATGAATAGAACTGTGAAAACAGACCAGACAATTAAAAATGACTAACATGTAAATGTTTCAACACAAATAATTTCCAACTGCTCATCTTTGAAACAAAGACTAGGCATGTGTCATTAATGACATTTCTAAATAGATGAAATTAAAAAAAAAAAAAATATTGCATTCGTTGTACTATGCCTAATAATAATAATTAAAACAAACACTTGTGAAATAAGAAAGATTTATATCGTAATAGTATATTGTACATAATGTTTAAAATAAAGTTTATTATGTTTTAAAATGTATTAATAAATTACATTTAATCTTTGTTATTTTTCCTAGAGTAAAGTATAAATGAATTAATTAATAAAAGAAATCGTCAGTGGATCACAGGAACGCATCGCAGGTAAGCGCACACGAGACGCATCCGTCTGCGTTTTTTTAACGCAGACGCATGCGTTAAAAAACGCTCGTCTGCGCCGGGCATAAGTGTTAACTTCTAGACAGCGTCAGTGGATTAAATCGTATCTATGACCTGAGAGATACGATAAGAACACGAGCGCACTGACTGACAATATCATGATTATGTGTTATGTAGTGGTTTTGGTTACTTGTTGCTTTTTTGGAGGGAAAAAAAGCACCCCCCCCCCCCCAAGAAAAAAAAGAAAAAACACGACAAAAATGCGAATCCCTAAAACTTCAACAACAACATTATACATGTAACTGATAATTAGTTTAGATATTTTGACCAGTGTAAACACGGCTAGAAGAAGAAAGCAACCCTAGTCTTAAAAAAACACAAAAAATTTACCAAACGGCGTGTTGCGTATCTTTTAGTAGCATCTGATCATTAGTACAATAGAAATGCACCTATTGTGTTGAGAGGATGACTGGCATTTTTCAAATTTTGGCGGGAATGAACCCTGGGGTGGGTTTTTTTTAAGATGCGATGGGGTCGCTTTCAAAAGTACGTTTTGGAAGCCATTGGAATGTTTGTTTTCACTGATGTATTTATCATAACGTGTTGTAACCACGTCTTTTGTTTAACGTTATTTGAATCGAGGGTGAAGGAATTTGTATTTATAAATGTGTCTTTTATTCCAATCATAATCATCCATTTTAACGAATCGTTTGAATGTGTCCAAATATCCTTTTGTACATCTTTTGAATTTATCTTA
>NW_024535378.1:0-14006 GCF_016097555.1 Gigantopelta aegis
AAATTGATGTAGTAGCTGATAATATTGTTGTGGTTGATGAGACTGAAATAGAACAATTGAATGGTAATTATCATTTAGCTACATAAATAAACTATATAAATATTACTTACTTGTCAATGTTTGTACTGTGTTGTATTGCATTGTATAACTATTGTCTTGAAATTGTGGTTTGTAATTATGATACATCTTACTAGAAGCTTCACATGTCTTGCTACAGACAAAAGCAACATACTAAAGCTGAAGCTTTTTGTTCACCTTACACTGTAGCTAGTGATCACCTATTTCACTATCCTCAAAAATGCCTAATTGCTCTATTTTACAACCACAAGGTAAGTACATTCCAAAAACAGAAGGCCACGCCCACTCAAAGAACTAGTACTACAACGCAAAAAAAAAAAACTGCAACAAAGAAATAAGAAACATTCTACTCATTCCTACTATCATCTAAGTCTATTTCAAATAAAAAAACATGGGGACTCTTGAAAGATGCTTTATACGTCATTTACAATGTGTGCGTAGTTATAACATAATGCTTACCTTGTAGACGACGAATACACAATTCATTAGAAGAACAAAACATCCAGGTATCCATATTGAAGCAAACTTGAAACAGCTAAACTTCTAGGAGACAGTTTAGAGATGATACAAGAGCTTAACGCAACCACTCCAACCCTGAAAATACTCGTGCGTTGGCAGTAGTTACTTGCTTTATGCGCATGCGCGAAAAGGGTTAAGATTAAGGGTTTAGTGTTTGGGTTAAGTTTTTAAGGTTTATGGTTTAGGGTTTAGTCAGATTTAGATAGCGTTTGTGTATAGGATTAAGGGTTTAGTGTTTGGGTTTAGAGTTTTGGGTTAGGCTTAAGTACTTTGGATTTAGCCATACGCACATTTTAATCCCTTAGTCACCCTAAAAGTTCAGAAAAATTTAAGTCATAATTTCTATATTTTGGCACCAAAATTTTTTAAATTTAACCTTTATTTCCTAAGTTATTTGGCGCCAAAAATACCCGTATTTTAACCCCTTAGTCTCCCATTAAGTTTGGAAAAATTTTAAGTCATAATTTCTAAGTTTATTGGCGCCAACTATTTTTGAATTTAACCCTTTATTTCCTATGTTATTTGGCGCCAAAAATACGCGTATCTTAACCTCTTAGTCACCCAAAAAGTTTGGAACAATTTGAGTCATATTTTCTAAGTTTTTTAGCGCCAAATATTATTTAAATTTAACCCTTTATTTCCTACGTCATTTGGTGCCAAAAATACGCGTATTTTAACCCTCAGTCATCCAAAAAATTTGGAATAATTTGAGTCATAATTTCTAAGTTTATTGGCGCCAAAAATTTTTCAATTTAACTCTTTATTTCCTACGTTATTTGGCGCCAAAAATAAGCGTATTTTAACTCCTTAGTCACCCAAAAAGTTAAGAAATTTTAAGTCACAATTTCTAAGTTTTTTTGGCGCCAAAAGTTTTTTTAAATTTAACCCTTTATTTCCTACGTGATTTGGCGCCAAATGTACGCGTATTTTAACCCCTTAGTCACCCAAAAAGTTTGGAAATATTTGAGTCATGGTTTCTAAGTTTTTTGCGCCAAAAACTTTTTAAATTTAACCCTTTATTTTCTACCTTATTTGGCGCCAAAAATACGCGCCTTTTAACCCCTTAGTCATCCAAAAGTTTGCAAAAATTTGAGTCATTATTTCAAAGTTTTTAAGCGCCAAAACTTTTTTAAATTTTACCCTTCATTTCCTACGTTATTTCGCGCCAAAAATACGCGTATTTTAACCCCTTAGTCACCCAAAAAGTTTGGAAATATTTGAGTCATGTTTTCTAAGTTTTTTTGCGCCAAAAATTTTTTACATTTACCCTTTCTTTCCTACGTTATTTGGCTCCAAAAATACGCGTATTTTAACCCCTTAGTAACCCAAAAGTTTGGAAAAATTTGAGTCATTATTTTTAAGTTTTTTGGCGCCAAAATTTTTTAAATTTAACCCTTTATTTCCTTCGTTTTTTGGAGCCAAAAATACGCGCCTTTTTAACCCCTTAGTCACCACAAAATTTCAGGAAGATTTGAGTCGTAATTTCTAAGATTTTTTCCCGCCAAAAATTTTTAAACTTTAACCCTTTATTTCCATCGTTTTGGGAGCCAAAAATACGCGTATTTTAACCCCTTAGTCACCCCAAAAGTTTAGGAAGATTTGAGTGATAAATTCTAAGTTTTTTTGCCGCCAAAAATTTTTAAAATTTAACTCTTTATTTCCTTTGTTTTTAGCGCCAAAAGTACACTTATTTTAACCAGTTAGTCACCCAAAAATTTAAGTAGATTTGAGTCATAATTTTTAAGTTTTTTGCCGCCAAAATTTTTTAAATTTAACCCTTTATTTCCTTCTTTTTTTGCGCCAAAAATACGCTTATTTTAACCCCTTAGTCACCCCAAAAGTTTAGGAAGATTTGAGACATGATTTCTAAGTTTTTGGCGCCAAAAATTTTTTAAATTTAACCCTTTATTTTTTTTCGTTTTTTTGCGCCAATAATACGCGTATTTCAACCCCTTAGTCACCCCAAAAGTTTAGGAAAATTTGAGACATAATTTCTAACTTTTTTGGCGCCAAAATTTTTGCAAATTTAACCTTTATTTCCTTCGTTTATTGGCGTCAATAATACGCGTATTTCAACCCTTAGTCAACCCAAAAGTTTGAGAAAATTTGAGACATAATTTCTAACTTTTTTGGCGCCAAAATTTTTTTAAATTTAACCCTTTATTTCCTTCGTTTATTGGTGCCAAAAATACACATATTTTAACCCCTTAGTCACCCCAAAAGTTTAGGAAAATTTGAGACATACTTTCTAATTTTTTACGCCAAAAATTTACAAAAAATTTAACCCTTTATTTCCTACGTCATTTGTCGCCAAAAATACGCGTATTTTAACCCCTTAGTCACCCAAAAGTTTGCAAAAATTTGAATCATAATTTCTAAGTTTTTAGCGCAAAAAAATTTTTAAAATTAAACCCTTTATTTCCATCGTTTTTTGGCACCAAAAATACGCGTATTTTAACCCCTTATTCACCCCAAAAGTTTAGAAAAATTTGAGACATAATTTCTAATTTTTTGCGCCACAAATTTACAAAAAATTTAACCCTTTATTTCCTTCGTTTTTTGGCGCCAAAAATACGCGTATTTTAACCCCTTGATCACCCCAAATGTTTAGAAAAATTTGAGACGTAATTTCTAAGTTTTTTGGCGCAAAAATTTTTTTAAATTTAACCCTTTATTTCCTTCGTTTTTAGGCGCCACAAATACGCTTTTTTTAACCCCTTAGTCACCCCAAAAGTTTAGGAAAATTTGAGTCATAATTTCTGAGTTTTTTGGCGCCAAAAATTTTAAATTTTAAAACTTTATTTCCTTCTTTTTTTTGCGCAAAAGATACGCGTATTTTAACCCCTTACTCACCCAAAAAGTTTGGAAATATTTGACTCATAATTTCTAAGTTTTTTGGCGCCAAATCTTTTTAAAATTTAACCCTTTATTTCCTAAGTTATTGGCGCCAAAAATACGCGTATTTTAACCCCTTAGTCACCCAAAAAATTAAGGAAAATTTGAGTCATAATTTCTAAGTTTTTTGGTGCCAAATATTTTTATAATTTAACCCTGTATTTCCTTCGTTTTTTGCGCCAAAAATACGCGTATTTTAACCCCTTACTCTCCCCAATTTGTTTGAAGAAAATGAGTCATAATTTCTAAGTTTTTTAGCACCAAAAATTTTTAAAATTTAACCATTTATTTCCTCGTTTTTTAGCGACAAAAATACGATTATTTTAACCCCTTAGTCAGTCCAAAAGTTTAGAAAAATAGAGTCATAATTTCTAAGTTTTTTGGTGCCAAAAATTTTTTAAATTTAACCATTTATTCCATTCTTTTTTTGCGCCAAAATACGCGTATTTTAACCCCTTAGTCACCCAAAAGTTTAGGAAAATTTGAGTCATAATTTCTATTTTTTTGGAGCCAAAAATTTTTTAAATTTAACCCTTTATTTCCTTCGTTTTTTAGCGCCAAAAATACGCGTATTTTAACCCCTTAGTCACCCAAAATGTTTAGTAAAATTTGAGTCATAATATCTAAGTTTTTTGGCACCAAATATTTTTTAATTTAACCCTTTATTTCCTACATAATTTTGTGCCAAAATACGTTTATTTTAACCCCTTAGTCACCCAAAAAGTTTGGAAAATTTGAGTCATTATTTCTAAGTTTTTTTGGAGAAAATTTTTTTTTAAATTTAACCCTTTATTTCCTACGTTATTTGGCGCCAAAAATACGCGTATTTTCACCCCTTAGTCACCCAAAAAGTTTGGAAATATTTGAGTCATGTTTTCTAAGTTTTATTACGCCAAAAATTTTTTAAATTTAACCCATTATTTCCTTCGTTATTTTGCGCCAAAAATACGCGTATTTTAACCCCTTAGTCACCCAAAAAGTTTGGAAATATTTGAGTCATGTTTTCTAAGTTTTTTTGCGGCAAAAAATTTTTAATTTAACCCTTTATTTCCTACGTTATTTGGCGCAAAAATACGCGTATTTTAACCCCTTAGTCAACCAAAAAGTTTGGAAATATTTGAGTCATTTTTTCTAAGATTTTGGCGCCAAAACTTTTTTAAATTTAATCCTTTATTTCCTACGTTATTTGGCGCCAAAAATAGGGTATTTTCACCCCTTAGTCATCCAAAAAGTTTGGAAATATTTGAGTCATTTTTTCTAAGATTTTGGCGCCAAAACTTTTTTAAATTTAACCCTTTATTTCCTACGTTATTTGGCGCCAAAAATACGCGTATTTTCACCCCTTAGTCATTCAAAAAGTTTGGAAATATTTGAGTCATTTTTTCAAAGATTTTGGCGCCAAAACTTTTTTAAATTTAACCCTTTATTTCCTACGTTATTTGGCGCCAAAATACGCGTATTCCAACCCCTTAGTCACCCAAAAATTTAGGAAAATTTGAGTAATAATTTCTAAGTTTTTTGGAGCCAAATATTTTTATAATTTAACCCTTTATTTCCTTCGTTTTTAGCGCCAAAAATACGATTATTTTAACCCCTTAGTCAGCCCAAAAGTTTTGAAAAAATTGAGTCATAATTTCTAAGTTTTTTGGTGCCAAATTTTTTTAAATTTAACCATTTATTTTCCTTCGTTTTTTAGCACCAAAAATACGCGTATTTTAACCCCTTAGTCACCCAAAATGTTTAGTAAAATTTGAGTCATAATATCTAAGTTTTTTGGCACCAAAATTTTTTTAAATTTAACCCTTATATTCTACATTATTTGGCGCAAAAAATACGCGTATTTTAACCCCTTAGTCACCCAAAAAGTTTGGAAAAATTTGACCCTTTATTTCCTACGTTATTTGGCGCCAAAAATACGCGTATTTTCACCCCTTAGTCACCCAAAAAGTTTGGAAATAATTGAGTCATGTTTTCTAAGTTTTTTGCGCCAAAGTTTTTTAAAATTTAAACCTTTATTTCCTACGTTTTTTGGCGCCAAAAATACACGTATTTTAACCCGTTAGTCACCCCAAAAGTTTACGAAAATTTGAGACGTAATTTCTAACTTTTTTGGCGCCAAAATTTTTTTAAATATAACCCTTTATTTCCTTCGTTTTTTGGCGCCAAAAATACGCGTATTTTAACCCCGTAGACACCCCAAAAGCTAAGAAAAAATTTGAGACATAATTTCTAATTTTTTGCGCCAAAAATTTACAAAAAATTTAACCCTTTATTTTCTACGTTATTTGGCGCCAGAAATACGCGTATTTTAACCCCTTAGTCACCAAAAAGTTTGCAAAAATTTGAGTCATTATTTCTAAGTTTTTTGGTGCCAAAACTTTTTTAAATTTAACACTTCATTTCCTACGTGATTTGGCGCCAAAAATACGCGTATTTTCACCCCTTAGTCACCACAAATTCTGGATGATTTGAGTCATAATTTCTAAGTTTTATGCCGCCAAAAATTTTTAAAATTTACCCTTTATTTCCTTCGTTTTTGGCGCAAAAAATACGCGTATTTTAACCCCTTAGTCACCCCAAAAGTTTAGGGAAATTTGAGACATAATTTCTAACTTTTTTGGCACCAAAAATTTTTTTTAAATTTAACCTTTTATGTCCTTCGTTTTTTTTTTTGGCGCCAAAGATACGCTTATTTTAACCCCTTAGTCACCCCAAATTTTAGGAAAATTTGAGTCATAATATCTGAGTTTTTGGCGCCAAAAATTTACAAAAAATTTAACCCTTAATTTCCTTTGGTTTTTGGCGCCAAAAATACGCGTATTTAAGCCCCTTAGTCACCCCAACAGTTTAGGAAAATTTGAGACATAATTTCTAATTATTTGCCGCCAAAATTTTTTTAAATTTAACCCTTATTTCCTTCGTTTTTTTGCGCCAAAAATACGCTTATTTTAACCCCTTAGTCACCCCAAAAGTTTAGGAAAATTTGAGTCATAAATTCTAAGTTTTTTGGCGCTAACAATTGTTAAAATTTAACCCTTTATTTCCTTTTTTTTGGCGCCAAAAATACGAGTATGTTAAACCCCTTAGTCACCCCAAAAGTTTAGGAAAATTTGAGACATAATTTCTAAGTTTTTGGTGCCAAATTTTTTTAAATTTAACCTTTATTTCCTTCGTTTTTAGCGCCAAAAATACGCGTATTTTAACCCCTTAGTCAAACAAAAAATTTTGGAAAAATTTAAGTCATTATTTCTAAGTTTTTTGGAGCAAAAAATTTTTTTAAATTTAAACCATTTATTTCCTACGTTATTTGCCGCCAAAAATACACGTATTTTAACCCCTTAGTCACCCAAAAAAGTTTCGAAATATTTCAATCATGTTTTCAAAGTTTTTTACGCCAAAATTTTTTTAATTTAACCCTTTATTCCTACGTTATTTGGCGCCAAAAATACACGTATTTTAACCCCTTAGTCACCCAAAAATTTTGCAAAAATTTGAGTCATAATTTTTAAGTTTTTTGGCGGCAAATCTTTTTTAAATTTAACCCTTCATTTCCTACGTGATTTGTCGCCAAAAATACGCGTATTTTAACCCCTTAGTCACCCCAAAAATTTCAGGAAGATTTGAGTCATAATTTCTAAGTTTTATGCCGCTAAAAATTTTTAAAAATTTAACCTTTGTTTCCTTCGTTTTTGGCTCTAAAAAGTGTATTTTAACCCCTTAGTCATCCCAAAAGTTTAGGAAAATTTGAGTCATAATTTCTAATTTTTTTGACGCCAAAAATTTTTTAAATTCAACCCTTTATTTCCTTGTTTTTAAGCGCCAAAAATACGCTTATTTTAACCCCTCAGTCACCCCAAAAGTTTAGGAAGATTTGAGACATAATTTCCAAGTTTTTGGCGCCAAAACCTTTTAAAATTTAACCCTTCATTTCATCGTTTTTTGGCGCCAAAAATACGCGTATTTTAACCCTTAGTCACCCCAAAAGTTTAGGATAATTTGAGACATAATTTCTAACTTTTTTGGCGCTAAAAGTTTTTTAAATTTTACCCTTTATTTCCTTCGTTTTTTGGCGCCAAAAATACGCGTATTTTAACCCCTTAGACACCCCAAAAGCTAAGAAAAAATTGAGACATAATTTCTAATTTTTTGCGCCAAAAATTTACAAAAAATTTAACCCTTATTTCCTAAGCTATTTGGCGCCAAATATACGCGTATTTTAACCCCTTAGTCACCCAAAAAGTTTGTAAAAATTTGAGTCATTATTCTAAGTTTTTTGGCGCCAAAACTTTTTAAAATATAACCCTTCATTCCTATGTGTTTTGGCGCCAAAAAAATACGCGTATTTTCACCCCTTAGTCACCCCAAAATTTCAGGAAGGTTTGAGTCATAATTTCTAAGTTTTATGCCGCCAAAAAATTTTTTAAAATTTAACCCTTATTTCCTTCGTTTTGGCGCCAAAACACGCGTGTTTTAACCCCTAGTCACCCCAAAAGTTTAGGAAGATTTGAGACATAATTTCTAAGTTTTGGCGACAAAAATTTTTTAAAGTTTAACCCTTTATTTCCATCATTTTTGGCTCCAAAAATACGCGTATTTTCACCCTTAGTCACCCAAAATGTTTAGGAAATTTGAGACATAATTTCTAACTTTTTTGGCGCCAAATTATTTTTAAATTTATCCCTTTATTTCCTTCGTTTTTTGGCGCCAAAAATAAGCGTATTTTAACCCCTTAGTCACCCCACAAGTATAGAAAAATTTGAGTCATAATTTCAGAGTTTTTGACGCCAAAAATTTACAAAAAATTTAACCCTTTATTTCCTTTGTTTTTGGCGCCAAAAATATGCGTATTCTAACCCAGAGTCACCCCAAAATTTTAGGAAAATTTGAGTCATAATTTCTGAGTTTTTTGGCGCAAAAAAATTTACAAAAAAATTTAACCCTTTATTTCCTTCGTTTTTTGGCGCAAAAAATATGCGTATTGAAACCCCTTAGTCACACAAAAGTTTAGGAAAATTTGAGACATAATTTTTAACTTCTTTTGCGCCATTTTTTTTAAATTTAACCCTTTATTTCCTTCGTTTTTGGCGCCAAAAATACGCTTATTTTAACCCCTTAGTCACCCCAAAAAGTTTAGGTAGTTTTGAGTCATAATTTCTAAGTTTTTTGCCGCCAAAAAATTTTAAAATTTAACCCTTTATTTCCTTTGTTTTTGACGCCAAAAATACGCTTATTTAACCCTTAGTCACCCCAAAAGTTTAGGTAGATTTGAGAAGTAATTTCTAAGTTTTTGCCGCTAAAAATTTTTAAAATTTAACCCTTTATTTCCTTCGTTTTTTGGCGCCAAAAATACGTTTATTTTAACCCCTTAGTCACCCAAAAGTTTAGGAAGATTTGAGACATAATTTCTAAGTTTTTGTCGCCAAAAATTTTTTAAATTTAACCCTTTATTGCCTTCGTTTTTTTGCGCCAAAAATACGCTTATTTTAACCCTTAGTCACCCCAAAAGTTTAGGAAGATTTGAGACATAATTTCTAAGTTTTTTGTCGCCAAATATTTTTTAAATTTAACCTTTATTGCCTTCGTTTTTTGGCGCCAAAAATACGTTTATTTACCCCTTAGTCACCCCAAAGTTTAGGAAGATTTGAGACATAATTTCAAAGTTTTTTGTCGCCAAAAATTTTTAAATTTAACCCTTTATTGCCTTCGTTTTTTGGCGCCAAAAATACGCTTATTTTAACCCCTTAGTCACCCCAAAAGTTTAGGAAGATTTGAGACATAATTTCTAAGTTTTTGGCGCTAAAAAATTTTTAAATTTAACCCTTATTTCCATCGTTTTTTGGCGCCAAAAATACGCGTATTCTAACCCTTAGTCACCCCAAAAGTTTAGGAAAATTTGAGACATAATTTCTAACTTTTTTACGCCAAAAATTTACAAAAAATTTAACCCTTATTTCCTTCGTTTTTGGCGCCAAAAATACGCGCATTTTAACCCTTAGTCATCCCAAAAGTTTAGGAAAATTATAGACATAATTTCTAAGTTTTTTGCGCAAAAATTTTTTAAATTTAACCCTTTATTTCCTTCGTTTTTTGGCGCCAAAAATACGCTTATTTTAACCCCTTAGTCTCCCCATAAGTTTGGGAAAATTTGAGTCACAATTTCTAACTTTTTTTGGCGCCAAAAATTTTTTAAAATTTAACCCTTATTTCTTTCTTTTTGGCGCCAAAAATACGCGTATTTTAACCCATTAGTCATCCAAAAAGTTTAGGAAAATTTGAGTCATAATTTCTAACTTTTTTGGCGCCAAAAATTTTAAAATTTAACACTAATTTTTCTTTTTTGGCGCAAAAAAAAAGTGTATTTTAACCCCTTAGTCACCCCAAAAGTTTAGGAAAATTTGAGTCATAATTTCTAAGTTTTTTGGCGCCAAAAATTTTTAAAATTTAACCCTTTATTTCCTTCGTTTTTAGCACCAAAAATACGCTTATTTTAACCCCTTACTCACCCCAATTGGTTAGGAAAATTTGAGTCACAATTTCTAAGTTTTTTGGCGCCAAAAATTTTTAAATTTTAACCCTTTATTCCTTCGTCTTTTGGCGCCAAAAATACTCGTATTTTAACCCTACTCACCCCAATTTGTTTGAAAAAAATTTAGTCATAATTTATAATTTTTTTGGCGCCAAAAATTTTTAACCTTTATTTCCTTCGTTTTTTAGCGCCAAAAAATACGCGTATTTTAACCCTTAGTCGCCCAAAGAGTTAAGAATATTTCAGTCATAATTTCTGTTTTTTGGCGCCAAAATTTTTTAAATTTTAACCCTTTATTTCCATTCTTTTTGGCGCCCAAAAAACTTATGACTCTATTTTTTCAAACCAATTGGGGTGAATAAGGGGATAACATACGCGTATTTTGACGCCAAAAAATGAAGGAAATAAGGGTTAAATTATAAAAATTTTTTGCGCCAAAAAAACTTAGAAATTATGACTCAAATTTTCCTAAAGTTTTGGGTGGATAAGGGTTAAAATATGCGTATTTTTGGCGCCAAAAAAAAGGAAATTAATGGTTAAATTTAAAAAATTTTAGCGCCAAAAAATTTAGAAATATGACTCAAATTTCCTAAACTTTTGTGGTGACTAAGGGTAAAATACGCGTATTTTTGGAGCCAAAAAACAAAGGAAGTAAAAGGTTAAGTTTAAAAATTTTGGCTCCAAAAAAAATAGAAATTATGATCAAATTTTCCTAAACTTTTGGGATGACTAGGGGTAAAATACGCGTATTTTTGTCGCTAAAAAATGAAGAAAATAAGGGTAAATTATAAAAATTTTTGGCGCCAAAAAGTAGAAATTATGACTCAAATTTTCCTAAACTTTTGGGGTGACTAAGGGGTTAAAAATAGCGTATTTTTGGCGCCAAAAAAGGATGGAAATAAAACGGTTAAATTTTAAAAATTTTTGGCGCCAAAAACTTAGAAGTTATGTATCAAATCTTCCTAAACTTTTGGGGGGACTAAGGGGTTAAAATACGCGTATTTTTGGCGCCAAAAAACGTAGGAAATAAAGGCTTAAATTTAAAAAAATTTGGGCGCAAAAAAACTTAGAAAACATGACTCAATTATTTCCAAACTTTTGGGTGACTAAGGGGTGAAATACGCGTATTTTTGGCGCCAAATAACGTAGGAATTAAAGGATCAAATTTTTCCAAACTTTTGGGTGACTAAGGGGTTAAAATACGCGTATTTTGGGCCAAAATAATGTAGGAAATAAAGGGTTAAATTTAAAAAATTTGTGGTGCCCAAAAAAACCTACATATTATGACTCAAATTTTACTAAACATTTTGGGTGACTAAGGGGTTAAAATACGCGTATTTTTGGCGCTAAACGAAGGAAATAAAGGGTTAAATTTTAAAAATTTTTGGCTCCAAAAAAATAGAAATTATGACTCAAATTTTCCTAAACTTTTTGGGTGACTAAGGGGTTTAAATACGCGTATTTTTGGCGCAAAAAAAGAATGGAAAGAAATGGTTAAATTTTAAAAATTTTTGGCACCCAAAAAACTTAGAAATTATGACTCAATTCTTTCGAAACTTTTTGGCTGACTAAGGGGTTAAAATAATCGTATTTTTGGCGCTAAAAAACGAAGGAAATAAAGGATTAAATTTTAAAAATTTTTGGTGCCAAAAAACTTAGAAATTATGACTCATTTTCTTCAAACAAATTGGGGAGAGTAAGGGGTTAAAATACGCTTATCTTTTGCGCCAAAAAACGAAGGAAATAAAGTTTTAAAATTTAAAAATTTTTGGCGCCAAAAAAACTCAGAAATTATGACTCAAATTTCCTAAACTTTTGGGGTGAGTAAGGGGTTAAAAAAAGCGTATTTGTGGCGCCAAAAAACGAAGGAAATAAAGGGTTAAATTTAAAAAAATTTTCGGCCAAAAAACTTAGAAATTTTGTCTCAAATTTTTCTAAACTTTTGGGGTGATCAAGGGGTTTAAATACGCGTATTTTTGGCGCAAAAAAACGAAGAAATAAAGGGTTAAATTTTTGTACATTTTGTGGCGCAAAAAATAGAAATTATGTCTCAAATTTTTCTAAACTTTGGGGTGAGTAAGGGGTTAAAATACGCGTATTTTTGGTGCCAAAAACGATGGAAATAAAGGTTTAATTTTACAAATTTTTGGCGCTAAAAACTTAGAAATTATGACTCAATTTTTGAATACTTTTTGGGTGACTAAGGGTTAAATACGCGTATTTTTGGCGACAAATGACGTAGGAAATAAAGGGTTTAAATTTTTTGTAAATTTTTGGCGTAAAAAATTAGAAAGTAGGTCTTAAATTTTTCTAAACTTTTGGGGTTCTAAGGGGTTAAAATACGCGTATTTTTGGCCGCCAAAAAACAGAAAAATAAAGGGTTAAATTTAAAAAATTTTTGGCGCCAAAAAGTTAGAAATTATTTCTCAAATTTTCCTAAACTTTTGGGGTACTAAGGGGTTAAAATACGTGTATTTTTGGTACCAATAAACGAAGGAAACAAAGGGTTAAATTTAAAAAATTTTGGCGCCAAAAAAGTTAGAAATTATGTCTCAAATTTTCCTAAACTTTTGGGGTGACTAAGGGTTGAAATATGCGTATTATTGGCGCCAAAAACGATGGAAATAAAGGGTTAAATTTTAAAAATTTTGGCGCCAAAAACTTAGAAATTATGTCTCAAATCTTCCTAAACTTTGGGGTGACTTAGGGTTAAATAAGCGTATTTTTGGCGCAAAAACGAAGGAAATAAAGGGTTAAATTTAATAAATTTTTGGCGGCAAAAAACTTAGAAATCATGACTCAAATTTTCCTTAACTTTTTGGGGTGACTAAGGGGTAAAATACGCGTATTTTGGCTCCCAAAACGAAGGAAATAAAGGGTTAAATTTTAAAATTTTGGCGGGAAAAATCTTAGAAATTACGACTCAAATCTTCCTGAAATTTTGTGGTGACTAAGGGGTTTAAAAGACGCGTATTTTTGGCTCCAAAAAACGAAGGAAATAAAGGGTAAATTTAAAAAAATTGAGTCATAATTTCTAACTTTTTTCCTCCAAAATTTTTAAAATTTAACCCTTTATTTCCTTTCTTTTTTGGCGCCAAAAATACGCGTATTTTAACCCCTTAGTCACCCAAAAAAGTTAGGAAAATTTTTGAGTCATAATTTCTACTTTTTGGCGCCACCCCCCCCCCCCCCCCCCCCCCCCCCCCCCCCCCCCCCCCCCCCCCCCCCCCCCCCCCCCCCCCAAAAATTTTTTAATTTAACCTTTATTTTTCCTTAGTTAGCCTTTTTAGCGACAAAAATACCCGTATTTCCCCCCAACCCCCCAAAAATTTTTTAGTCATCCCAAAGTTTAGGAAAATTTTAATCATAATTTCTATTTTTTTGGAGCCAAAAATTTTTAAAACTTTAACCCTTTACTTCCTTTTGTTTTTTGGATCCAAAAATACCGTATTTTAACCCTTAGTCACCACAAAAGTTTAGGAAAATTTGAGTCATAATTTCTAACTTTTTTGGCGCCAAAATTTTTTAATTTTACACCTTTATTCCATTCTTTTTTGGCGCCCAAAATACGAGTATTTTAACCCCTTAGTCACCCAAAACTTTAGGAAAATTTGAGTCATACTTCTAAGTTTTTTGGCGCAAAAAATTTTATAATTTAAACCTTATGTCCTCGTTTTTGGCGTCAAACATACGGTATGTATACCTTACTCCCCCAATTTTTGCAAAAAAGGAGTCAGAAGGTCCTAGTCTTTGCGACAAAAATGTTTTAGGATTGAACCATCTTGATTCTTTCGAGCTTGGCGCCAAATTACGTATTTTAAACCCTAGTACCAAAAAGTTTAGGGAAAATTGGGTCTTAAATATACTTTGGTGTGAAAAATTTTTTGTATTTCAACCCTTTATTTCCTGCGAATGTTGTGCGGCAAAAATACGCGTATTATTTTTTTATAAGGAACTTTATATATACTGAAGATTGGCTTAAGCTCTG
>NW_024535379.1:0-11938 GCF_016097555.1 Gigantopelta aegis
AGATAATACTAACACACTCCTAGGTAGATTAACAAATGTGTCAAAATTGCTCTTGTACTTGGTATATACTTCAAATACCCTTTACTATAGAAAAACTCACTGAATATATGGACAAGATTTAATGAACTGACCTAAAGCTATCATTACCAAGCTTATATTTGTGTACAAATAAAGAAGAGAATGCAAAATGGCTACACAGAACCCACTTCTGTAGATTTTAATGTTTTTGCCAAACTCACAAAAACAATTGTAAAAACTCCCATATTTGCCTAAAACATAATTCACCAACCTAAAAAGTATGTTAAAATTACAGCAGGAATCAGGTTATTTAAATATAGTCATTCCAGAGCCAATTGCATTCAAATACACATTGTTAATGGAGATCTAAAAGCTTAACCTAATATCAGCTAACATTATTTTTTAACGAAAAATAAATTATTACTAATAGCTTATTTCATCTTGCCTAGACTTATTATCCTAAATAAGATTAGTGTTATATGACATGTCCATCACCTTGGATAAATAAGCTTTAAAATATTTTAAGTAAAAAATATGGGCCAAAATCTCCAATTGGTCAGCACAGACTTTTTTTCAAACTCTATTCTCAGCAGTGCACAGTAAATTAATGCCAAGGTCAAGGTCATTATGAACTCCCATGCCTGAGTGTAACCTAATTAAGCAATTATGACTGTCAAATAACAGTAAATGGCACACAATATAAAATAATGATAATATAGTGAATATATGCTATAGGTTCCATTAGACCAAATCAATTCCTATTGCCGATAATGTTAACGTTTACTAATAAAACTGATATAAGCAGCGTTTCAACACACCCAGGAAGTACAGCAATAGAAAGTGTGGCACCTCACATCTAATCTAGCTGCAAGAAAATGGGGGTCACGTATCATTTAAGAGATTTAATTTATGTTTTTAATAGCAACCGTCATTTTTGCTGAAAATTGCAGTTCCATTTTTGGGGGTACCCCGCATTAGTTTCAACCTCTGGTATATACTACATAACAACTGTATGACAAATAAAAGTGTATTTATTTATTGTCAATGGATAATAGTATTTGCACAAATAATCAATGTCACATATTACTACCAATCACACCCACAGCTGCTTTTACTCCGTAAATATTTGACGGTGCACGTCGAACTTTGACACGGTACTCTCTTCTTTGGTACTATGCAACCTATATCAAAAAAATATATTTTTCAAAAAGTGTCCAATTGGGTGTTTTCATGACTATCAGGATCTTCTGTGTTCTGATATGATGTGACAACATACTTGAAAGTGTTGTTCCTACAGTGCAACCTGATTTAATGTACACCAGGAAGCATCAGTGTTATGCAAAGTTGTATACAAATGCAATATATCATATTTAAAACAAATAATAAATAAAAATACTACTCTTGAAGATACATACTATGGATTGGTTGTGTATGCTTAGTTGTATATGTAGTGTGTGCATGCATAGTCAGAGTCTCTCATTTCCAATAAATAATTACCTTAAAACTCATTTATTGCAGTGACCCTGTGTTTTGAAAGACTTTAATGGGCATAGGATAAGAACTTCACTAGAAAAAAAGCATATTACATGTGGTATCTGAAATGAACACCACTGCATCCACAAATAGTAGTAAATTAATGTGGTACACATCATGGTGGGGTAAACACCCAAGATATGGAGTATGCTTGGATGTCAAGTCACTGAATGCAATATTTTCAAACCCATCAGCCTAGTTGGTTTTATATATGCATTATTAAATCCACTGACAGCTACCAATATATCTGTTGATATTTTATTAATAATCTCCAGTGATTGGTGCTTACAGACATGTATCATATCTAGAGTTATCATTAGGGTTTTACATCTTTATTTTTTATTTGTCATAAAAAAAGCACATTCAATCCATCAAAAGAGTGCGAAAGTCATTTTTCTTTAATTATTTTCTGTTTTAACTGAATATGATATTTATATCATATGCATTACTACAATCTGTAATGTAACACATCATTACCATAGTAATATTGGAAAATATAGCTTTACAAGTGTGATAATAGTGGAAGATAATACTAACACACTCCTAGGTAGATTAACAAATGTGTCAAAATTGCTCTTGTACTTGGTATATACTTCAAATACCCTTTACTATAGAAAACTCACTGAATATATGGACAAGATTTAATGAACTGACCTAAAGCTATCATTACCAAGCTTATATTTGTGTACAAATAAAGAAGAGAATGCAAAATGGCTACACAGAACCCACTTCTGTAGATTTTAATGTTTTTGCCAAACTCACAAAAACAATTGTAAAAACTCCCATATTTGCCTAAAACATAATTCACCAACCTAAAAAGTATGTTAAAATTACAGCAGGAATCAGGTTATTTAAATATAGTCATTCCAGAGCCAATTGCATTCAAATACACATTGTTAATGGAGATCTAAAAGCTTAACCTAATATCAGCTAACATTATTTTTTAACGAAAAATAAATTATTACTAATAGCTTATTTCATCTTGCCTAGACTTATTATCCTAAATAAGATTAGTGTTATATGACATGTCCATCACCTTGGATAAATAAGCTTTAAAATATTTTAAGTAAAAAATATGGGCCAAAATCTCCAATTGGTCAGCACAGACTTTTTTTCAAACTCTATTCTCAGCAGTGCACAGTAAATTAATGCCAAGGTCAAGGTCATTATGAACTCCCATGCCTGAGTGTAACCTAATTAAGCAATTATGACTGTCAAATAACAGTAAATGGCACACAATATAAAATAATGATAATATAGTGAATATATGCTATAGGTTCCATTAGACCAAATCAATTCCTATTGCCGATAATGTTAACGTTTACTAATAAAACTGATATAAGCAGCGTTTCAACACACCCAGGAAGTACAGCAATAGAAAGTGTGGCACCTCACATCTAATCTAGCTGCAAGAAAATGGGGGGTCACGTATCATTTAAGAGATTTAATTTATGTTTTTAATAGCAACCGTCATTTTTGCTGAAAATTGCAGTTCCATTTTTGGGGGTACCCCGCATTAGTTTCAACCTCTGGTATATACTACATAACAACTGTATGACAAATAAAAGTGTATTTATTTATTGTCAATGGATAATAGTATTTGCACAAATAATCAATGTCACATATTACTACCAATCACACCCACAGCTGCTTTTACTCCGTAAATATTTGACGGTGCACGTCGAACTTTGACACGGTACTCTCTTCTTTGGTACTATGCAACCTATATCAAAAAAATATATTTTTCAAAAAGTGTCCAATTGGGTGTTTTCATGACTATCAGGATCTTCTGTGTTCTGATATGATGTGACAACATACTTGAAAGTGTTGTTCCTACAGTGCAACCTGATTTAATGTACACCTCAGGAAGCATCAGTGTTATGCAAAGTTGTATACAAATGCAATATATCATATTTAAAACAAATAATAAATAAAAATACTACTCTTGAAGATACATACTATGGATTGGTTGTGTATGCTTAGTTGTATATGTAGTGTGTGCATGCATAGTCAGAGTCTCTCATTTCCAATAAATAATTACCTTAAAACTCATTTATTGCAGTGACCCTGTGTTTTGAAAGACTTTAATGGGCATAGGATAAGAACTTCACTAGAAAAAAAGCATATTACATGTGGTATCTGAAATGAACACCACTGCATCCACAAATAGTAGTAAATTAATGTGGTACACATCATGGTGGGGTAAACACCCAAGATATGGAGTATGCTTGGATGTCAAGTCACTGAATGCAATATTTTCAAACCCATCAGCCTAGTTGGTTTTTATATATGCATTATTAAATCCACTGACAGCTACCAATATATCTGTTGATATTTTATTAATAATCTCCAGTGATTGGTGCTTACAGACATGTATCATATCTAGAGTTATCATTAGGGTTTTACATCTTTATTTTTTATTTGTCATAAAAAAAGCACATTCAATCCATCAAAAGAGTGCGAAAGTCATTTTTCTTTAATTATTTTCTGTTTTAACTGAATATGATATTTATATCATATGCATTACTACAATCTGTAATGTAACACATCATTACCATAGTAATATTGGAAAATATAGCTTTACAAGTGTGATAATAGTGGAAGATAATACTAACACACTCCTAGGTAGATTAACAAATGTGTCAAAATTGCTCTTGTACTTGGTATATACTTCAAATACCCTTTACTATAGAAAACTCACTGAATATATGGACAAGATTTAATGAACTGACCTAAAGCTATCATTACCAAGCTTATATTTGTGTACAAATAAAGAAGAGAATGCAAAATGGCTACACAGAACCCACTTCTGTAGATTTTAATGTTTTTGCCAAACTCACAAAAACAATTGTAAAAACTCCCATATTTGCCTAAAACATAATTCACCAACCTAAAAAGTATGTTAAAATTACAGCAGGAATCAGGTTATTTAAATATAGTCATTCCAGAGCCAATTGCATTCAAATACACATTGTTAATGGAGATCTAAAAGCTTAACCTAATATCAGCTAACATTATTTTTTAACGAAAAATAAATTATTACTAATAGCTTATTTCATCTTGCCTAGACTTATTATCCTAAATAAGATTAGTGTTATATGACATGTCCATCACCTTGGATAAATAAGCTTTAAAATATTTTAAGTAAAAAATATGGGCCAAAATCTCCAATTGGTCAGCACAGACTTTTTTTCAAACTCTATTCTCAGCAGTGCACAGTAAATTAATGCCAAGGTCAAGGTCATTATGAACTCCCATGCCTGAGTGTAACCTAATTAAGCAATTATGACTGTCAAATAACAGTAAATGGCACACAATATAAAATAATGATAATATAGTGAATATATGCTATAGGTTCCATTAGACCAAATCAATTCCTATTGCCGATAATGTTAACGTTTACTAATAAAACTGATATAAGCAGCGTTTCAACACACCCAGGAAGTACAGCAATAGAAAGTGTGGCACCTCACATCTAATCTAGCTGCAAGAAAATGGGGGGTCACGTATCATTTAAGAGATTTAATTTATGTTTTTAATAGCAACCGTCATTTTTGCTGAAAATTGCAGTTCCATTTTTGGGGGTACCCCGCATTAGTTTCAACCTCTGGTATATACTACATAACAACTGTATGACAAATAAAAGTGTATTTATTTATTGTCAATGGATAATAGTATTTGCACAAATAATCAATGTCACATATTACTACCAATCACACCCACAGCTGCTTTTACTCCGTAAATATTTGACGGTGCACGTCGAACTTTGACACGGTACTCTCTTCTTTGGTACTATGCAACCTATATCAAAAAAATATATTTTTCAAAAAGTGTCCAATTGGGTGTTTTCATGACTATCAGGATCTTCTGTGTTCTGATATGATGTGACAACATACTTGAAAGTGTTGTTCCTACAGTGCAACCTGATTTAATGTACACCTCAGGAAGCATCAGTGTTATGCAAAGTTGTATACAAATGCAATATATCATATTTAAAACAAATAATAAATAAAAATACTACTCTTGAAGATACATACTATGGATTGGTTGTGTATGCTTAGTTGTATATGTAGTGTGTGCATGCATAGTCAGAGTCTCTCATTTCCAATAAATAATTACCTTAAAACTCATTTATTGCAGTGACCCTGTGTTTTGAAAGACTTTAATGGGCATAGGATAAGAACTTCACTAGAAAAAAAGCATATTACATGTGGTATCTGAAATGAACACCACTGCATCCACAAATAGTAGTAAATTAATGTGGTACACATCATGGTGGGGTAAACACCCAAGATATGGAGTATGCTTGGATGTCAAGTCACTGAATGCAATATTTTCAAACCCATCAGCCTAGTTGGTTTTTATATATGCATTATTAAATCCACTGACAGCTACCAATATATCTGTTGATATTTTATTAATAATCTCCAGTGATTGGTGCTTACAGACATGTATCATATCTAGAGTTATCATTAGGGTTTTACATCTTTATTTTTTATTTGTCATAAAAAAAGCACATTCAATCCATCAAAAGAGTGCGAAAGTCATTTTTCTTTAATTATTTTCTGTTTTAACTGAATATGATATTTATATCATATGCATTACTACAATCTGTAATGTAACACATCATTACCATAGTAATATTGGAAAATATAGCTTTACAAGTGTGATAATAGTGGAAGATAATACTAACACACTCCTAGGTAGATTAACAAATGTGTCAAAATTGCTCTTGTACTTGGTATATACTTCAAATACCCTTTACTATAGAAAACTCACTGAATATATGGACAAGATTTAATGAACTGACCTAAAGCTATCATTACCAAGCTTATATTTGTGTACAAATAAAGAAGAGAATGCAAAATGGCTACACAGAACCCACTTCTGTAGATTTTAATGTTTTTGCCAAACTCACAAAAA
Source organism: Gigantopelta aegis (assembly GCF_016097555.1). Classification (NCBI taxonomy): domain Eukaryota; kingdom Metazoa; phylum Mollusca; class Gastropoda; order Neomphalida; family Peltospiridae; genus Gigantopelta; species Gigantopelta aegis. The sequence goes on from NW_024535379.1 coordinate 6,475, forward strand.
CAATTGTAAAAACTCCCATATTTGCCTAAAACATAATTCACCAACCTAAAAAGTATGTTAAAATTACAGCAGGAATCAGGTTATTTAAATATAGTCATTCCAGAGCCAATTGCATTCAAATACACATTGTTAATGGAGATCTAAAAGCTTAACCTAATATCAGCTAACATTATTTTTTAACGAAAAATAAATTATTACTAATAGCTTATTTCATCTTGCCTAGACTTATTATCCTAAATAAGATTAGTGTTATATGACATGTCCATCACCTTGGATAAATAAGCTTTAAAATATTTTAAGTAAAAAATATGGGCCAAAATCTCCAATTGGTCAGCACAGACTTTTTTTCAAACTCTATTCTCAGCAGTGCACAGTAAATTAATGCCAAGGTCAAGGTCATTATGAACTCCCATGCCTGAGTGTAACCTAATTAAGCAATTATGACTGTCAAATAACAGTAAATGGCACACAATATAAAATAATGATAATATAGTGAATATATGCTATAGGTTCCATTAGACCAAATCAATTCCTATTGCCGATAATGTTAACGTTTACTAATAAAACTGATATAAGCAGCGTTTCAACACACCCAGGAAGTACAGCAATAGAAAGTGTGGCACCTCACATCTAATCTAGCTGCAAGAAAATGGGGGGTCACGTATCATTTAAGAGATTTAATTTATGTTTTTAATAGCAACCGTCATTTTTGCTGAAAATTGCAGTTCCATTTTTGGGGGTACCCCGCATTAGTTTCAACCTCTGGTATATACTACATAACAACTGTATGACAAATAAAAGTGTATTTATTTATTGTCAATGGATAATAGTATTTGCACAAATAATCAATGTCACATATTACTACCAATCACACCCACAGCTGCTTTTACTCCGTAAATATTTGACGGTGCACGTCGAACTTTGACACGGTACTCTCTTCTTTGGTACTATGCAACCTATATCAAAAAAATATATTTTTCAAAAAGTGTCCAATTGGGTGTTTTCATGACTATCAGGATCTTCTGTGTTCTGATATGATGTGACAACATACTTGAAAGTGTTGTTCCTACAGTGCAACCTGATTTAATGTACACCTCAGGAAGCATCAGTGTTATGCAAAGTTGTATACAAATGCAATATATCATATTTAAAACAAATAATAAATAAAAATACTACTCTTGAAGATACATACTATGGATTGGTTGTGTATGCTTAGTTGTATATGTAGTGTGTGCATGCATAGTCAGAGTCTCTCATTTCCAATAAATAATTACCTTAAAACTCATTTATTGCAGTGACCCTGTGTTTTGAAAGACTTTAATGGGCATAGGATAAGAACTTCACTAGAAAAAAAGCATATTACATGTGGTATCTGAAATGAACACCACTGCATCCACAAATAGTAGTAAATTAATGTGGTACACATCATGGTGGGGTAAACACCCAAGATATGGAGTATGCTTGGATGTCAAGTCACTGAATGCAATATTTTCAAACCCATCAGCCTAGTTGGTTTTTATATATGCATTATTAAATCCACTGACAGCTACCAATATATCTGTTGATATTTTATTAATAATCTCCAGTGATTGGTGCTTACAGACATGTATCATATCTAGAGTTATCATTAGGGTTTTACATCTTTATTTTTTATTTGTCATAAAAAAAGCACATTCAATCCATCAAAAGAGTGCGAAAGTCATTTTTCTTTAATTATTTTCTGTTTTAACTGAATATGATATTTATATCATATGCATTACTACAATCTGTAATGTAACACATCATTACCATAGTAATATTGGAAAATATAGCTTTACAAGTGTGATAATAGTGGAAGATAATACTAACACACTCCTAGGTAGATTAACAAATGTGTCAAAATTGCTCTTGTACTTGGTATATACTTCAAATACCCTTTACTATAGAAAACTCACTGAATATATGGACAAGATTTAATGAACTGACCTAAAGCTATCATTACCAAGCTTATATTTGTGTACAAATAAAGAAGAGAATGCAAAATGGCTACACAGAACCCACTTCTGTAGATTTTAATGTTTTTGCCAAACTCACAAAAACAATTGTAAAAACTCCCATATTTGCCTAAAACATAATTCACCAACCTAAAAAGTATGTTAAAATTACAGCAGGAATCAGGTTATTTAAATATAGTCATTCCAGAGCCAATTGCATTCAAATACACATTGTTAATGGAGATCTAAAAGCTTAACCTAATATCAGCTAACATTATTTTTTAACGAAAAATAAATTATTACTAATAGCTTATTTCATCTTGCCTAGACTTATTATCCTAAATAAGATTAGTGTTATATGACATGTCCATCACCTTGGATAAATAAGCTTTAAATATTTTAAGTAAAAAATATGGGCCAAAATCTCCAATTGGTCAGCACAGACTTTTTTTCAAACTCTATTCTCAGCAGTGCACAGTAAATTAATGCCAAGGTCAAGGTCATTATGAACTCCCATGCCTGAGTGTAACCTAATTAAGCAATTATGACTGTCAAATAACAGTAAATGGCACACAATATAAAATAATGATAATATAGTGAATATATGCTATAGGTTCCATTAGACCAAATCAATTCCTATTGCCGATAATGTTAACGTTTACTAATAAAACTGATATAAGCAGCGTTTCAACACACCCAGGAAGTACAGCAATAGAAAGTGTGGCACCTCACATCTAATCTAGCTGCAAGAAAATGGGGGGTCACGTATCATTTAAGAGATTTAATTTATGTTTTTAATAGCAACCGTCATTTTTGCTGAAAATTGCAGTTCCATTTTTGGGGGTACCCCGCATTAGTTTCAACCTCTGGTATATACTACATAACAACTGTATGACAAATAAAAGTGTATTTATTTATTGTCAATGGATAATAGTATTTGCACAAATAATCAATGTCACATATTACTACCAATCACACCCACAGCTGCTTTTACTCCGTAAATATTTGACGGTGCACGTCGAACTTTGACACGGTACTCTCTTCTTTGGTACTATGCAACCTATATCAAAAAAATATATTTTTCAAAAAGTGTCCAATTGGGTGTTTTCATGACTATCAGGATCTTCTGTGTTCTGATATGATGTGACAACATACTTGAAAGTGTTGTTCCTACAGTGCAACCTGATTTAATGTACACCTCAGGAAGCATCAGTGTTATGCAAAGTTGTATACAAATGCAATATATCATATTTAAAACAAATAATAAATAAAAATACTACTCTTGAAGATACATACTATGGATTGGTTGTGTATGCTTAGTTGTATATGTAGTGTGTGCATGCATAGTCAGAGTCTCTCATTTCCAATAAATAATTACCTTAAAACTCATTTATTGCAGTGACCCTGTGTTTTGAAAGACTTTAATGGGCATAGGATAAGAACTTCACTAGAAAAAAAGCATATTACATGTGGTATCTGAAATGAACACCACTGCATCCACAAATAGTAGTAAATTAATGTGGTACACATCATGGTGGGGTAAACACCCAAGATATGGAGTATGCTTGGATGTCAAGTCACTGAATGCAATATTTTCAAACCCATCAGCCTAGTTGGTTTTTATATATGCATTATTAAATCCACTGACAGCTACCAATATATCTGTTGATATTTTATTAATAATCTCCAGTGATTGGTGCTTACAGACATGTATCATATCTAGAGTTATCATTAGGGTTTTACATCTTTATTTTTTATTTGTCATAAAAAAAGCACATTCAATCCATCAAAAGAGTGCGAAAGTCATTTTTCTTTAATTATTTTCTGTTTTAACTGAATATGATATTTATATCATATGCATTACTACAATCTGTAATGTAACACATCATTACCATAGTAATATTGGAAAATATAGCTTTACAAGTGTGATAATAGTGGAAGATAATACTAACACACTCCTAGGTAGATTAACAAATGTGTCAAAATTGCTCTTGTACTTGGTATATACTTCAAATACCCTTTACTATAGAAAACTCACTGAATATATGGACAAGATTTAATGAACTGACCTAAAGCTATCATTACCAAGCTTATATTTGTGTACAAATAAAGAAGAGAATGCAAAATGGCTACACAGAACCCACTTCTGTAGATTTTAATGTTTTTGCCAAACTCACAAAAACAATTGTAAAAACTCCCATATTTGCCTAAAACATAATTCACCAACCTAAAAAGTATGTTAAAATTACAGCAGGAATCAGGTTATTTAAATATAGTCATTCCAGAGCCAATTGCATTCAAATACACATTGTTAATGGAGATCTAAAAGCTTAACCTAATATCAGCTAACATTATTTTTTAACGAAAAATAAATTATTACTAATAGCTTATTTCATCTTGCCTAGACTTATTATCCTAAATAAGATTAGTGTTATATGACATGTCCATCACCTTGGATAAATAAGCTTTAAAATATTTTAAGTAAAAAATATGGGCCAAAATCTCCAATTGGTCAGCACAGACTTTTTTTCAAACTCTATTCTCAGCAGTGCACAGTAAATTAATGCCAAGGTCAAGGTCATTATGAACTCCCATGCCTGAGTGTAACCTAATTAAGCAATTATGACTGTCAAATAACAGTAAATGGCACACAATATAAAATAATGATAATATAGTGAATATATGCTATAGGTTCCATTAGACCAAATCAATTCCTATTGCCGATAATGTTAACGTTTACTAATAAAACTGATATAAGCAGCGTTTCAACACACCCAGGAAGTACAGCAATAGAAAGTGTGGCACCTCACATCTAATCTAGCTGCAAGAAAATGGGGGGTCACGTATCATTTAAGAGATTTAATTTATGTTTTTAATAGCAACCGTCATTTTTGCTGAAAATTGCAGTTCCATTTTTGGGGGTACCCCGCATTAGTTTCAACCTCTGGTATATACTACATAACAACTGTATGACAAATAAAAGTGTATTTATTTATTGTCAATGGATAATAGTATTTGCACAAATAATCAATGTCACATATTACTACCAATCACACCCACAGCTGCTTTTACTCCGTAAATATTTGACGGTGCACGTCGAACTTTGACACGGTACTCTCTTCTTTGGTACTATGCAACCTATATCAAAAAAATATATTTTTCAAAAAGTGTCCAATTGGGTGTTTTCATGACTATCAGGATCTTCTGTGTTCTGATATGATGTGACAACATACTTGAAAGTGTTGTTCCGTATGCTTAGTTGTATATGTAGTGTGTGCATGCATAGTCAGAGTCTCTCATTTCCAATAAATAATTACCTTAAAACTCATTTATTGCAGTGACCCTGTGTTTTGAAAGACTTTAATGGGCATAGGATAAGAACTTCACTAGAAAAAAAGCATATTACATGTGGTATCTGAAATGAACACCACTGCATCCACAAATAGTAGTAAATTAATGTGGTACACATCATGGTGGGGTAAACACCCAAG
>NW_024535380.1:0-10000 GCF_016097555.1 Gigantopelta aegis
TCTTCGACATAGATAAATCGACCTGGCTCCCATACTAATATATGTAGATATGATTTTAGATGGCAAACCTTGTACAGCACGCCGGGTCCATTTTTAAAAAACAATGTTGTTTTTTTGCCCTGAGTATTATGAATCGGGCCCGAAATTTGTTGGTAGTCTGAGCGCGTACTGCAACTCAACCTGAGTACCAGATGTTATGATAGGCTCAGAGTACCAACTGCCACGACACAGTTGGCCAACTTTCTGCTCTCACGACTTCTACGACTGTCCAGTTGCTAGTCTGAGCGCTCTTTGAAAGCGACTTTGTTTCGTATATGACTTCTACGAACGAGTTGGGGAAATTACAAAGCGACCGTCGAGTGGGCCCACTTCGCCATGCCAGTTGAGAGTCTCAGCCTAGCGGTATGTAATTTCCCCAACACCCGACTTACGACGGGTGCATTCAGATTAATAACTAGTGTGTAGTCAACGAGAATCGAGTTGTAAGAGCGCTCAGACTAGCAACTGGACAGTCGTAGAAGTCGTGAGAGCAGAAAGTTGGCCAACTTTGTTGTGGCAGTTGGTAGTCTGATCCTAGCATTACGACACTATTTTACCTATGTCGAGTCAGTCGAGGGTGTAGAATATAAGACTTATCATATGTGGCCATATGGAATAGAAAATATTACACCCCAGATGGTGGAAACTTCAACCTGGGACAAGGCTTGCCGATTCCCTGAGTGATTATTTTACACGAACAGACAAAGATGGCTGAAACATTTACTTCTTTAACTGACTATTTTATCATAAATAAACTACACAATTATATTTGCCGTGACTGATTCATGTGTTAAACAAAATCTAAAGCTACTAGTTTTAAGACTAGTCTCTGAAAGCCTAAAACGCGTTTTCCTGGCATCTGGAACTTAAAAATTGATATTTTAAAACAATGATTTTCGACTATTTGTAGGGCATTCTTTAAGACATGAATTAATTCTAAAAGTTCTCATTTAACGAGATAGGTCCATGTCACCGCACTCACACATGGAAGTTACATAGAAAAACTAGTGTTTGCATTTTGTGAATGAAAGCCTTCTTCCATACAGAATTATTAATCTAGAACTTGACCTAACGTACGGAAGTAAATCCTCACCAAAGTTTATTTTGTTTAACGACACCATTAGAGCACATTGATTTATTAATTATCGGCTATTGAATGTCAAATATTTGGTAATTTTTACATATAGTCTTAGAAAGGAAACCCACCACATTTTCCCATCAGTAGCAAGGGATCTTTTATATGCACCATCCCACAGACAGGATAGCACATACCACGGGCTTTGATATACCAGTCGTGGTGCATTGGCTGGAACGAGAAATAGCCCAATGGGCCCACCGACGGGGATCGATCCCAGATCGACAACACATTAAGCGGACGCGTTATCACTGGGATACGCCCCGCCCTCTTTAATCCTCACCAAAACCGTAATCCACCACATAAAACCATCAATTCCACAGGAAACCGTAGCACCTGACATACTGTGGTGTAGCAGAATCGAAATTTAACTAATATAAGTTATATAAGTTATCCCCGAAACACATTGTTCTTTATTGTCACTGTAGCATGTTTTCGACTAATATTTAAATGTATGCGTGCGTGCGTACGTCTGTGTCTTTGTATGTGTATTTCTCACCTCAATATATGCGTGTGTGTGTGTGTGTGTGTGTGTGTGTGTGTGTGTGTGTGTGTGTTTGTGTATGTGTGATACTGTGTCTTCACACTTTTTATTTGTCAAGTCTCCAAGAAAAGACCAGAAATCAAAACCCAAACGTAACAATGATCTCAAATTTAAGAATGTCGGAACTGACTGACGCCATCAGGAAACTCAAGAAAAAAAGGCACCAGGCAAAGATGGTATCACCAATGAAATTATCCAACATCTGGGACAGATAGCCAAGGAAAAGTTGTTACAACTCTACAACAGGCCTACCCCCCCCCAACCCCCCCCCCCCCCCCCCCCCCCCCCCCCCCCCCCCCAGCCTGGAAGGAGGCCATAACTATCCCTATCCTGAAAAAAGGCAAAGACAGGAAAGACAAAACAAGCTACAGACCAATAAGTCTTTTAAGTGTTCTGGGAAAGATTCTGGAGAAAATGATCAAACGAAGGCTTAGATGGCATCTGAAAAGCAATGGTCTCATCTGCAAAGAACAGACTGCCTACGAGAAGAACAGAAGTACTGAAGACCAGCTTATCATCCTAACCCAGTTAATTGAAAATAGCTTTCAGAAGAAGAAAAAGTCACAGCAGTCTTCATGGATCTCTCAAAGGCCTTTGACAAGGTCTAGAAGGATGCACTCCTGCTGAAGCTGCTGAATGCAGGAATAGCAGGCAAAATGTACAGCTGGATCAAGAGTTACCTACAACACTGAACAGCCAAAGTCAAAAAAGTTAAACTGAATGGATGTATGATCCACCTCATAAAGATCAAACAAGGTGTACCACAAGACAGTGTCATATCTCCAACTCTCTTCAAAGTCTTCATCAGTGACACCACTGAAAATCTGTCCAAACATGTCTCCAGGGCACTTCATGCAGATGATCTCGCAATCTGGAATGCAGCAGAAAACATCAACACTGCCATAATCCGCATGCAAGATGCTTTGAATTCCATCAACAAATGGGCATCAGACTGGTGTGTCACTGTAAACAGCAAAAAGACTGTAGCCACCTGTTTCTCTCTCTACTACAAACGAAACATTCAAGTTGATTGTCAGTGGAAAAGAGCTACCCCAGGAGAACACTCCAAATTATTTTGGAGTCAAGCTAGACAAACGGTTACGGTGGAACCCACACATAAAACAGGTTGAGAACAGAGCCCAAAGAAAAATCTCTCACATGAAAACGTTGGCAGACACCAAATGGGGAGCAAACAGCAAGATCCTACAACATGTGTACACAGGAGCTGTCAGACCTGTTATGGAATACGGATCATCAGCCTGGGCAATCGCTGCAAAGACAAACACCAACAGATTGACAAAGATACAGAACACAGGAATGCATCTTGTAACAGGTGGCATGAAAACCACTCCAATCAGTGCACTGGAACAAACAACAGGACTGCTGCCACTAGACACACAAAGACAGGAGGAACTCTTAATCACGGCCGAGAAACTAACGAGGTTTCCATCTCACCCAGCACATCAACAACTCAAAGAGTGAACAAAAAACCCCGTTTAAAACGAAGCAACATAAACTATCTTGCCAGATAGCTTGGACACACATACTCTGATATCCTACCAAGGACACCTGAAGAGCGGGAACCCTGGATAGTTGTAGAGGATTGGACAGCATCATCATAAGATATAACCATTGTAGAGGATGTTCCAGGAACCGCCAGCAAGGGAGAACAGTCAGATGCCATCCTAAAGTCTCTCACACTGGAAATGCTTCAAGACAAGTACAACACCTCACAGTGGACCCATGTCTACATAGATCGCTCAGCTGAATAGGCAGTAAAGAATGCTGGTAGTGGTTTCCACGTAAGATTTCCGGATGGACGAGTAACTTCCAGAACATACCCAGCAGGAAAACAGTCAACAAACTTCAGAGCAGAAACAAATGCTCCAGAATAATCAATTTGGAGAATTCACTTCAATCACATGTTGTGTTTCAGACAGTGCAGTATACAGACACCTGAAGAAAACTTAGTAATAATAGTTCAACAGGGACTGACTGACCTTTCTCTACACATGCAAGTTATAGTCCAGTCAATCCAATCTCCTTCAGAGAGGCACAAACCATAATTAAGAGAAAGTTCCGATGCACCCACGCTACAACCAAGGATCCAATCCATCATCTGGAGAGATACCAAAAGACAACCATTTTCAGGCTAAGAACCGGTCACTGCCATCTCAGATCCCATATTTACCACCTGAAACTGGCAGACAATGATGAATATCAATGTCAAATAGGACGACAGTCCCCAGAGCACAACCTGCAATTCTGCCCCCTCTACCATGAAGCCAGAATAAAGTTTTTTATTAGGACAACCAGACTCCAAATCTAAAGTATGATCAACTATAGCTTGAACGCAGAAGAAGGTGAAGAAGATGCATTATCATTATGGTTGATAACAAAATTTAATTAAGATGTCTGCTGAAGACTGAATTTTCATTTACGAAGCACACATTCACACTCGTCCCCATCGGTAACATCAATCTGTGCTGTATAATGCACAATACGTGATTTGGCTGACTCAAATTTTACAACTGCAAAATCACCTTCAAAAACTTCATAATCTAGGTCATCAACATCGCTATGACCACTTTCTGTGAATTTCAAATCATCAGAATCACTTTCCTCTAATGAAGTTGAGCATTTCCTTGCTTCACGCTTAAACAACCTCTTTTTTGCTCTGGGTTTGACTGGTTGTTTGGACTTCCGTTTTTAGTCTGATTGGCAGCTAGTGCCTCAGCTATACTATATAGATTGGGGTATTGGTTAAAATCTGTGTATCCCCTGTCTTGCGACCTCTGTTGGTGACTTTTCGTGGCCCAGCTTTTGGTAGCAGAACAATATCAGCAGGTGATATATAAGTGTAACATGGCCCTGGATGGGAAGCTGGTGAATATTCTGTGGAACTTGTAAATGATGGGAGAGTTGGGACACCATTCGGGGAGGGTTGGGTCATTGCCCAACAGTCCACCCTGGACTGTCCCAACTCTTCCCATTCCCGCCATTTTTAATTTCAACCAGATTTTCATCTTGGGCGGTGACCACAAGGATGTCTAAAATGTCTTGATTGGAGAGGACTGTTCTATATACTGTTCAAAAGATATCCCATTGCTTACCTTAGAGTAAAGGTTTTGTTTTATGTGAAAAAGAGGTATTTTTGTCAAAGAAATATGGACAACAGCCTGTGATTTTCAAGTCCCTTACCTCAATAAAAAGATAATGCTTAGTGCTTTAAATAGATGACAGCACCTGTCCCCAACAACTGTGGAATTAGGGGTGGCTAAACTCTCCATGTGGCCCAACTCTCCCACGCTTCCCCTACTAACAATCACAGCCACAGCTGTGTTTACTCTGTAAACATTTCACAGTACACCTCGAACTTTAACACGGAACTCTCTTCTTTGGTACCATGCAACCTAGACAGGCTTCCTATTTGTCTTAACGTGTTGTTTCACACGTAGATAAATGGCGACACCGTTTTGTAGACGTTTTAAAACGACGCCATAGGCGAAGGGGACAGGGGGTGGGGTGGGGCATTGGTCTCTAATCCTGCAGATTATATACATTTCACATTAGAAAGACGAATTAATATATAGCTACTCTTATTCCACTTACTGGTGTCTTCCGATGACGATGCGAATTGTAAGATAAATAGTGTTTAAGGGACATGACTATTTTATTTCTTACATATACTCACAAAACCAGGTTTAAAGGAAAATTAAAAGTTGTATTCAACTGAAACCTAATTACGGCACTGGCGTGGGCATTATACTTCATACATGTAGTTAGCAATCGGTTTCGGTTGTGTTGATTTCAGTGGAATGTTTCGCTGTACAAATCTAGATCACATTGGCATAGTTGGGGTTCGAGGGGATGCACGGGGGCCTTTTTTATATTTTCTGTCACCTCATAACACGACTCATCAGGCCCGTAGGAACGACTTTTGGAGTGTGTGTCTGTGTGTGTGGGTGTGTGTGGGTGGGGTGGGGGGGGGGGGGCACTGACGGATCAGGTACAAACTATATCAGATTTTGGTTACAATGGCAAACATTAATGTGATAAAAAAAAAGGCCAATACCCCCCCCCCCCCCCCCCCCCCCCCCGGTTCCAACGGGCCTGCTCATGACAGTATGGTTGTCCGCACCCCCAATGTAGTACCCCCCATATACATGATATACATTCCCGGCTACGCCAATGCTACGTCTATTGTTTTTTGTTTTTGATGTGGGTGGTATTTAGGGTGGAGGGATTTTTTGTGTGTTTGTTTATTGTTTTGTTTTGTTTTGTTTGTTTTTCGGTAGGTTTTTTTTTTTTTTTTTTTTTTTTTTTTTTGGTGGTTTTTTTGTGTGTTGTTGGGGTTTTTTGGGGGGGGGAGGGGGGGGGAATTCAAGCATGCACTCACTGTAACTAGACACTTTACATATCATCGCAGGATAACAACAACTGAACTGTTTCAGCATGTTACCAGAAAGTAAATCTTCCAAAAGAATGCTACATCCGGGTCTGTTATCTACTCGAGCGCTGCCAAAGATCAATAAAGAAAAAAACAACAGTGCACGTGCCATTTCTATTTGTTTTGTGATTCGCAATGGATTCATCACAGGCGACCATTTTACTTGGCTGACCAAAATCCTACAATCTGATAACGAGTGTTCTGTCAATACAAATGTTATTTTAACACGAGCATTGATGCGTATCGAAACTAAAACTAATGGATTTGATGCACGAACTAAAATTAGTTATAAAATCCACAACTGGTACACTTTATATACGGTTGTCGTGCAATCTAATTGGGGCGGGACGTAGCCCAGTGGCAAAGCGCTTGCTCGATGCGCGGTCGGTCTGGGATCGATCCCCGTCGGTGGGCTATTTCTCGTTCCAGCCATTGGACCACTACTGATATATCTAAGGCTGTGGTATGTACTACCCTGTCTGTAGGATGGTGCATATAAAAGATCCCTTGCTGCTAATCGAAAAGAGTAGCCCACGAAGTGGCGACAGTAGGTTTCTTCTCTCAAAATCTGTGTGGTCCTTAACCATATGTCTGACGCCATATAACCATAATAAAATGTGTTGAGTGCGTCGTTAAATAAAACATTTCTTTCTTTTGTTTTGCAATCTGATTAAAATTAGCTCTACTGGTCTACCATTAGATCTAACAGCATTGCGTGGACTCCCATGTCCAGGTGACCTTTCATCTATAAATAACAATTTAAATATCGACCAATTACACTTCGCCTTTTATAGCGTTATTCGGGAGCATACAAATTCTAAAAATATCGAGCGAGACTGTTTATGTAATAAGCGAACTTGTTGGTCTATTTCAACATTAAAAAACGGGGAAAAGTGCAGTAATAAACTCTGAATTGTATGCTAGTATAAACAGATTTTATGGCTATGCCATCACGGTTTGGGTTTTATCGTCTTGAAACGAATTTTATATAAAATTTTCCGGGGGGGACTCTTAGCTAGTTACGGCGTGCTGCGTGAGTATCGAGTCGCGTACACTGGGTCACGGGCGACCGTGACTTTAGTGTACTGCGATCTCGATACCCTGAAGAGGAAGAGATGAGGAAAGAGGAGACGTGCGCCAGGGGCGACACAGGGGGAACCAAACCTGGCGGATCAACCGCCAGCGGCGGTTCCATCTGCGTCGTCGCCCACTCCATCTACTCAGCGTAAGGAGACCAGCTCGCCACAGGTGGACAAGTCGACGGACGCGGCCAGCGGGACACTGGACACTGCTATGTACCAGTCACCACCGCGACGGCCCACTTCTACTCCCAAGCCGACTCCGGTGAAGCGGTTAACTTTAACTACCACTCCCGTTGAGTCGGCAATGGATACAGTTGTTCACGCGGCTACTAAGCGGAAAGCCGTCACACCACCAGATGACCACCCTGCTAAGTCGAAGCCGCCTGCTCCAACAATCCCTCCGCCTGCTGCAGATGAGGACGTAGACCCGTGGGAGTTGGCCTTGGGGAAACTCAAGAGACAATTCCGGGACTATGTCCAAGGGGATACAACAGACACGAATAAGTTGAGAGGCTGGTACAGCAACCAGAAATGGAAGCCACTGCCAGATGGGACTCACTACGAGCTGCACACACTACGGTTCAACGACGCGACGGGACTTGTCGTGACACACCGGCGCCAGCAGATCTTCAGACAAGGGATTCTTCTACATCAGATGGACAGCCCAACTATCCACCGAATCGTCAAGACGATCTGCGGCGCCGGTTACAACATCGTCATCCAGGCCTTGCTCGGCAGGAAGCACCTGATCCCGTCACTGACTGCTGGACCGGTCCTCAACTCTCCGTAGGCGCCAACCTCTCTTAGGACAGGCACCTCCTGTTTTGGGCTTAGTTGGACTTAAAACATTTCGGCCACAGTTCAAAATTGTATGTTTATATTTTTTTTGTAAACAGTCCGACACAGTTTATTTTAGCAGCCCGTCTAAATTGCTCAAAACACCTTAAAACCTTTTCAGTCGAGCACTCTAATTTTATTGTTTGAACTTAAATTTTTGTACCTCATTTTCCTTTCGGTCTTTGACCAACTACTAAATTTGTATTCCAAATTCCGCCCACCTCAAACTTACCCCACCCGGCCCGGACCATATAGATCGGACTTTAAACTTTTAGACTTTTGTTCAAAATTTTATGTCGAAATTACTTCTTTTTAAAAAATATTATTAAATAGTCCGATCCTCTCTTCTTTCTCTTATTTATTTTTGGACTGTCCTCCTGCAAATTTCTTCTTATCACCCTGTTGTATAGAGCTACCCTGTACTGCCCGAACTTTGTGTATTAACACGTAATCATCTGCCGCTATGCCTGCCTCCTCTATTTTTTTGATATCACGATCCTCTAAATGAATACATAAGCTAACTAGTAATCCATTTTTAATGTCCTGTAAGATCAACAATTCCCGTAACTCGATATATGACCCTACCTGATGAGAACCCACCCATTTATCAAACATCCCTGCTTTCTTAACCACAAACTCACTATAAGACTGACCCTCTGTTTTTTTCAACTCGCTATACCGTAAACGATACTCCTCAGGTCGCAACTCATAAGCCCTCAACACTGCAGACTTAACTAGGTCGTACTGACTTGCTCGCTCATCACTCATTGAAATATAAGCTACGCTAGCCTTCCCCTTAAACTTAGACACGGCTAACAATGTCCACTTAGACTGCGGCCAATTTAGCTGCTTAGCGGCCCGTTCAAAAAGTTGGAAGAACATATCTACCTCCTGGTCGTCAAATACAGGCACTGATCTATAAGCCTCCGACATGTTAAACCCATTTCCTGCCTCTCGTCTAACCTCTTCAGCATTCAACTTTAACTCATGTTCCACTTTTAATTTTGCTAACTGGAATTCTCTATTCCTATCTCTCTCTTCTCTACCTCTATCTTCTTTTTCTCTATCTTCTTTTTCTCTATCTCTCTCTCTCTCTCTCTTTCTCTCTCTTCTCTGCCCCTTTCTTCTCTTTCTCTATCCCTCTCTTCTCTTTCTCTATCCTTCTCTCTATCTAATGCACGTTCTTCTCTTTCGTACTCAAGCTTTTTAAAAGCTAACTGTTGTTCCACACTCAACTCATTTATCTCTATCTCTGAAACAATCTCACTTTCTTCCATAACAGGACTATCACCAAAAACGTCCTGGATAATAATTGTCCTTATATCTCCTAATGTTTTAGCTGATGTTAAATCAATTTCCCGCTCACTCGCGATTTCAACTAATTCGGCCTTACGCGCCCGTTTTATCTCCACTACACTGAGCGTATCCAGCAAATTCTTATCCATGTTTAGATATGATGCACTTATTATTATTTTTCTAGTGAACAACGTTGATACTTCTAGTGAATTTGTAAAAAAATTTTATAAAGCCCCCATTTACAAACCATACTTTTCAAATATGCATGTCCCGTTTCAGATCCGGGACGAGCACCCCAATTTTTATTCCTTTCACGGGGATCCTATAATACCCGTAACTGAATAAAACACGATTATCCAAATATCTCTCCTAACTGTATATCTATTAGATCTCTCTGTATCGGGCAGGCTACTACCCGAGTGGCCCGGCTTTAGGAGTAATCAGAGATAAGATCTGATATAAATATATATATGTAGCACGTTTAGTTCACTAGAAAACACAACATAACACAATACACTTTGGAATCTGTATTAACTCTAACGCTGACAAATGTACTTGCCGCAGTAGTTAATTAACAACAACAATATAATAACAACCCAGAACTAATCACTTAATTA
>NW_024535381.1:0-13447 GCF_016097555.1 Gigantopelta aegis
CTGGGCGATATTCCTCTACGAGGATCGATTCCAGACCGCTTTACCACGGGGCTACGCCACGCCCCTATAACGCCATTTAAAACACCAAACAAAAACATAATAATAATAAAGCAATACATAATAAATAATACAAATTAATAGTAATAAATAATAAATAATAAATAATAATAATAATAATAAATAAATAAATTAATTAATTAATTAATTAATTAATTAATTGATCATCATCATCATCATCATCATCATCATCATCATCATCTGTGTCTTCTCTTAGACTATATGTCAAAATTACCATATGTTTGACATCCAATAGCCGATGATTAATAACTCAATGTGCTCTAGTAGTGTCGTTAAATAAAACAAAGTTTTCATATTTACCCCCCTCCCCCTTTGCCTCTTCTAGGTACGGTCCTGGATTTCTATGTATATAATTCCTTTTAGTGTGTTTAAGAATACTGTGTGTGTTTGTCATTTCGTTCAAGAAAGAAATGTTTTATTTAAAGGAACATTCTAGAGTTTGCTGCACTTTTTAAGATGCTATCGACTAACAGAGACTTTTTGACGACTGTAATTACACATCAAATATATTTTTTCTGCATACATTATTAGTGGCTGTATATTAAACGTGTTTCTGATCATTCTAATATTTGTACTAGGTTAAATTTCATTTTATTTCCTAAAAAAAGGTTTTTTTCTTATGTACGTAATTATTTGAAGACAAAATCCAGTTTGGGCTTCTTACAAATATTAAGACGACCAGCAACTCATTAAATATACAGACACTGATATTCTAATAAAGAAAAAAAACAAAAAAACCATTTAATATGTAAGTTTAATCGTACAAGTATTTTAGTCGGGAACATCTTACAATACAGCAAACTCGGGAATGTCCCATTAACGACACACTCAACACATTTTATTTACGGTTATATGGCGTCAGACATATTGTTAAGGACCACACAAATATTGAGAGAGGAAACCCGTTGTCGCCACTTCATGGTCTACTATTTTTCAATTAGCAGCAAGGGATCTTTTATATGCACCATCCCACAGACAGGGTAGTACATATCACGGCCTTTGAGATACCAGTCGTAGTGCACTGGCTGGAAGAGAAATAGCCCAATGGGTCCACCGACGGGGATCGATGCCAGACCGACCGCGCATCGAACGAGCGCTTTACCACTGGGCTACGTAAAGATAGGTCCACTCTCCAACCGTAATATACAGTCGTTTTAACCTGGTCGAGTTCATTTTGTTTGTATATTATAATCTATAAACACTATAAGCATTAGTAGTCGCGCCCACTTTCGGTTGTAAACTCCCGTAATGTGGTCTTGAACTTTAGTAGTGAAAGACAACTAAACAGGTAAGAATGCTGCTTTAGCAATCATTCTTATGAATATCATTTATTTAGTCAACGATTGTTTTGAATGATTACTAATCTAAATGCTGGTAAATATTAGGGCCTCCACGAGTCCAACATATTGGACTCGAGTACTCGAGGGTCAAACTCGACCCGGACCCGAGTACCCGCCACTTGCATTAGATGATAATGAGACTAACGAATAAAGTAAAACAGCATTATGCATCTTAATTCCAGCGCTGAAAATGGATGCCAAATCATGCCATTGTATTGCATTTAGAAACCGGTTGATATGTTCAGTGTTGTGACGGACGAAACTAGTGCATGATCATATAATTATTGTGTAACTTATATCGTCAATTATTTACTGCTAAAATTATTGTCCTACATTGTCCATTGTATTATAGTTGATAATTATATTCCACCTTGCACGGGTACTCGAGTCCTGTGAAGGGACTCGAGTCTTGCTAGACTCGGCCCGTGCCCGAGTACTCGAGTACTCGTGGAGACCCTAGTAAATATATTGATTTAGTTTTGTATTGAATTTCAAACTAAATTATTTCCTTGATTGTGAAATGCTTGGTTTCGTATACTATTGAAACTAAAATGCTTCCTTGATTTTGACATAGTAGCAATAGGGTGCGGGTCGTAGCCCAGTGGTAAAGCGCTCGGTTGATGCGCGGTCAGTTTGGGATCGATCGCCGTCAGTGGGCCTATTGGGCTATTTCTCGTTCCAGCCAGTGCACCACGACTGGTATATCATAGGCCGCGGTATGTGCTATCCTGGCTGTGGGGTGGTGCATATAAACGATCCCTTGCTACTAATGGAATGATGTAGCAGGTTTCGTCTAAGACTATATGTCAAAATTACTAAATGTTTGACATCCAATAGCCTATGATTAATATATCAATATATCAATATACTCTAGTGGTGTCGTTAAACAAAACAAACTTTAACTTTAGTAGCAGTAATGAATGAATGAATGATTAACGACACCCCAGCACGAAAAATACATCGGCTGTTGGGTGTCATACTATGGTAATGCAAACTAATAAGGTGATGATCAACATCAATATAAAAATTCAAGATTTAAATAAAAACAGTGTAAAGAACTGTGCAAAAATACAAATATCACAGATAGATACTGACTTTTACTCAAATTTTCAATTTGTACTGTATTGGCCATTCGCAAAGAGAATATTACACCCCTGCACCACGGTGAGGTTACAGGGGATTAGTAGCAGTAGTGCGAGTGTTTAATTACATTAATATCTTAACTGCAATGACAGGTAAGTAGGCAGATTTATTTTTATACTCAAAAGAAAATACTTGGACTTAACCTATTCGTTCATTAGTTTCATTTCAAGTTATGTTCGTGCTTATATCTATCTTATTTTGAAGCAAACTATCTGGGATGTATGTCCAGGACAGGGGGTTAGTGGTTAGTGGTTCGTAAGAGAGAAGGGAGTGAGGTTACCTTACACCTACCCACTGAACCCTAAAGAACTCGCTCTGGATTGGATCCGGTACGGGGCTGCGAACCCAGTACCTACGAGCCTGTAGTCCGATGACTTAACCACTGCGTCACCGAGTCAGGAAACTAGCTGTGTGTGTGTGTGTGTGGGGGGGTGGGGGTGCAATGGACCCATTGTCTGCACAGTCCTTTGATTAATGCATCTTTTCGTATTTGTCTGAACCCCCCCCCCCCCCCCCCCGCCACACACACACACACCTTTCCCATTGCCTACTTGAGCTACAACCCTGGATTGTTATATTTATAATACATTTTAGCGTACTTTAGAAAACTAGTGGTATATGGGTCTCTCGGTCCACCTATAATATTCAGTGTTTATAACCTGGAAGAGTCCATTGTGTTTTTTTATATTATATGGTACGGTAAATAACGTTGGGAAAATGCCATACTGTGGAAGTACACTCTGTTATGAAAGACAACTAAACAGGTTACATGTTGTTTTAGACATCGTTATTATGAATATCAATGATTATTAATATAAATGCTGGCAAATATATTGATCTGCTTTTGTATCGAAACTAAAATATTTCCTTGATTGTGAAATGTCTGGTTTCGTATTGAAACCAAAATACTTCCTTGATTTTGATGTAGGAGCAGTAGTACGAGTGTTTAATTACCTGAATACCTTAACCGTAGTGACAGGTAGGTAGGTTTATTTTTATACTAAAAACTAAATAGTTGGATTTTCACCTTGATTAATAAGTATTTTAATCGATTCGTTCAACACGGGAAAAACATATTTAAATAATTAATGAGTTTGGGGTGCAGAAGCTCGACAGGAAGGGGGGGGGGGACCTAATGAACCCATGTTCTACAGCTTTGTTTGATCAATCCAGCTCACTACCACCACCTCTCTATAACATAAGTGTGTAAGCATATATTTGTTACACCAGTTGTGGAGCACTGGCTGGAACGAGAAATAGCCCAATGGGGCCACCGACGGGGATCGATTCTAAACCGACCGCACATCAAGTGAGCGCTTTACCACTGGGATACACAATCCCCGTCGGTGATCCCATTGGACTATTTCAGATAGACAGTGCACTCTGACTGGAATATCAAAGGCCGTGATATATGCTGTCCTATCTGGAATGGTACATATAAAGATTCTTTGCTACTAATTGAAACATATAGCGGGTTTCCTCTCTAAGACTCTATGTCAAAATTACGAAATGTTTGACATCCAATAGTCGATGATTAATACGTCATTGTTTTCTAGTGGTGTTGTTAAACGAAACAAACTTTAACTATGATACTGCCCATTTACACCTGAATTTGTTGTTGTCAAAATGCATTGTACGTAAATAGTAAGGTAAACCGTTTCACAGAAATTAGTCAAGCACCCTTTTTTCTATTATGATTGTCTAAGAAAATGTTCTTACTCGTGTCCAGCCTCAAATATTGCGAAAAATATATTACTATGTGAACGACGAGTCCATTGACAAACAAATCATGTTTTAATTGCGTTATAACATAGTTTTGACAGTACTGTATTTGAAAACTTCACATTGAAAGCTGACCAACGTTCAGAAAAGAAAAAAAAACGTTAAACACTAATTTATTTTTATGTCAGGATATCTAAAATGACTGTATTCAAGTTTGGTGTCATTTCCATTCATAAAGACACCGCGTCACATATTCTTACGTCATTTAAATATCTAAGATTAAAGTTGCGAGTACAGTTTACAAAAACACGTTTTAAGCATAAGATTATTAGATAAAGAAATTATTACCCTCGTGTGTGTCGGTGTCGTCAATTAGGAATTAAAACAATGTTGGTGTCGTCAATATCATATATTAGGAATAAAAACAATTTCGGTGTCGTCAGTATCATATATTAGGAATTAAAAAAAATCGGTGTTGCCAATATCATATATTAGGAATAAAAACAATTTCGGTGTCGTCAATATCATATATTAGGAATAAAAACAATGTAGTTTGGTCGCTAGACGCTCGCATAATACAATTGTTTTTCCCAATATATTATGATATTGACGATAACGAAAAATACTCGTGTAATAACCTATATACTGCGTGTGTGTGTGTGCGCACGGGCGTGCGTGCGTGCGTTTGTGCGTGTTTGTGTATGAATGTGTGTATGTATATATGTGTGTGGTTGTGTGTGTCAGTGCGCCTGAACTCCCCCATTCGGTAGTGCTGGTAGCTGGGGTTGTTTACTCGTCGCTAGATAACAACGTATGGCGCTGAAGATATTACATACACATGTCACAGGTCACAATGTCTTTGCGGGCGACTTGAATACGAATTTAAATAATAACATAGCTGTTAAGAGACCACCGTCAGTCTGCCATGCTTTTAAGTAACAGAACCAACATATTGTTCCTCCGTCACTTTACATCCCTTCAGTGGTTTGCTTTGAATTGTACCGCCTCCAAACAAACATTTCGATCCGTCCCTGAATTTTATGATTTTCCTAACAATGTGGTAATAACATGATTTAACGACACCACAAGAACACGTTGATTAATTAATCATCAGCTATTGGTTTTTTTAAATATTTTGAAATGTTGACACGTTCAGAGGAAAGTTGCTAATTGTTTTCATTAACAAGAATTTCCCACATATAGAACTGCACATACCTAGTGGTATACCAGCCGTACGCACTGGTTAGGTATTTAAATTCTGGCTATTCGGTTTCTACAATGTGGTGTGATAGTTAGAGGTGAAACCCACTGATCCATATAAACCACTTCTAACGAGTAGCAGAAACAAATATTTTATGTAGTTTTTAACAAACAAGACAAAACATACATAGCCTTGGATAAATCAATTGTGGGGCACTGTTTGTAATGTGAAAACATATTGCACGTCAGGCAAATATTCTTTCACTGACAATACATAAAATGCCCCACCGTAACCAATTGCTTGTCATATAGTTTTGTTCAGGTAACGGACAGTTAAAGCTAAAGTTTGTTTTCTTTACCGACACCACTGGAGCAAATTCATTAATTAATCATCGGCTATTGGATTTCACACATTTGGCAATTCTGACTCGTAGTCATCAGAGGAAACCCGCTACATTTTTCCCAATCCCACAGTAAATCACATACCACGGCTTTTGTCCAGTTCTTGTGCACTGTTTGGAACGAGAACAAACCCAATCAGCTGAATGGATCCACCGTGGTGCTTTGATCTCGCGACGCAAGCACATCAAGCGAGCACTCAGCCGACTGAGCTAAATCCCGTCCCCCAGGTAATGGACAGATTAACGATCGTTCAGATCGTCCTGTTTCCCAGCCTGCCTTATGGAACGACCTGTCAGTTGGGGCATTCTCCAGGAACGTGTCTTTTTCCTATACACGCTAAAAGAAAATATTTACGACATTTAGAAAAATTCCACATATTTAAAGCCATTTATTTTGTCGGAGTTTCTAATTAATATTGCTCGGATTAGTGTTTGCACATTAAAAGAAATATATATTGTGAGATGATTTAACATTGATCAAAGCCATTCATTAAAGACTTAAAGGGCATTTATTTCTCAAAATAATTCGAGTAATATTTCCATAAAGTAGTTACTGTTCAATGCTTTATTTACGGAAGGTGTAGACAGCGAGTTCGCGCGTGTAAGAGGACTGCCAATTTTACCAATAAAATGTACTCCCTAGTGATACACCAGGACAATATAAAATGTTTAAATGTTGTACTAGAAACAGTAATGTGTTTTTTGAGGTAGGGTGTTTTGTGTGTTAATTGTTTGCTGCAGCTGTTGCTAAATTGTATATGAAATATAAAACACGCATTATTATCGGTCGTGTAATGCATGTTAATTACTTTTAACAACAATAACATGTTTAAGTTCTCATCGAAAATTAACTAATATTGTCGGTCTACATAGGTCCTTGTCGGTGAGCCCATTAGGCTATTTCTCGTTTCAACCAGTCACCACGACTGGTATATCAAAGACCGTGGTATGTATTTTCCTGTCTGTGGGACTGTGCATATAACATATCTCTTGTTGCTAATCGAAAAGAGTAGCCGATGAAGTTGTAACAGTGTGTTTCCTCTCTCTTAACCATGTGTCCGACGCCATATAACAGTAAATAAAATGTGTTGAGTGCGTCGTTAAATAAAACATTTCTTTCATTCCTTCAAGCAACTAATATTAGTCCTTTATATATCTAAAGAACTGTTTCCCATTGTGACGGAACATGCTCTTAAATTTGTTTCGCCTGTGGCGATTTTAATTGTGTTAGAGGGCCGTGTGCAGTTTAATTGCACTTAGCTACCTGGGCAACTTGTTACGTAATACTTCGCGCGATCGGGCATTCCAATATGCACTTAGTCCAGCTGTGGAGGCCATGTGGCGAGTAGTTACGTAATACCTCTGCGAGTGCGGTTTTTACAACCGTGATTTGGCGACGAGGGCGTCAGTAAGTCTGACGATCAGAGAGAAATATACCGACTCTAGTAGAGGTGAAATATCAGATGATAAGATTCGGTGCCGCCTTGTACCCCCAGGCGTTTTCTGATTTTTGAATAAATAGCTAGGATTTAGAGATATCTAGGAGAACCAGAATAGGAAGGTTCCCAGGGAACGTAGTCCGTTGGACTTTGGTAAATATTTTTATTTCTGCTCTGTGTATAACCTTGATGTGATTGATGTGACTTTAAATATTTTAGTACTGTATTATACCAATATTCTTTAGACAGTGTCTTCGGTCATCTGACGAAGTAAATCGTATACTTTTTGTTCTAACATTATACGAGTATTTGGTAATATAAAGCTTAGCCAGTCATCCTAGACGACCTAGGTAAACTGTAGGTTATTGTCTTTATTGTGATAGGTACCAGTATTAATTCTGTGTTACAAGGTTACTGAATGAGTAGTAAGGGTTAATTAAAAATTAACCAGTTAGGAATAGTGTTGTAATTCCTTTATTAATTAAGTTCCCCTGGAAGCGTTTCTAAATTATCACACGTTACTGAACGAATAGTAAGGGTTAATTAAAAATTAACCAGTTAGGAATGGTGTTGTAATTCCTTTATTAATTAACTTCTCCTGGAAGCGTTTCTCAATTATCACACATGTGGGTGTTGTGTCACGGTGAAGTGATTCGCATATTGTGTAACTAGACACCTAGAGATTAACTAATTAAGTGATCAGTTCTGGGTTGTTATTATTGTTGTTATTAATTAACTACTACGGCTGTACATTTGTCAGCGTAGATTAATACAGATTCCAAAGTGTATTGTGTTTTTGTTGTGTTTTCTAGTGAGCTAAATGTGCTATAATAATATATACTTTATATAAGATCGTATCTCTGATCATACCTAGAGACGAGCCATACTAGGATTTAACAGCCTGTTACAGAGAGATCTAATAGTTATACAGTTAGGAGAGATATTTTGATAATCGTGTTTTATTCAGTTACGGGAATTATAGAATCCCCGTGACACCCATGTATTATATACAAACATTTCAAATCAAAGAGTAATATGACTTCAGCATCTTTCTGATAAAGTAGATATTGAATTTAATAAACACAGGTTGTTGTTGTTGTTGTTGTTTTGCCATTTCATACTAGTACGTAAAGGTCTTATAGTTATATTAGTGAGGAATATAAAAGAGCATATAGATGGCTTGTTGAATAATAGAAGAGTTGTCGCCATCACACGTGTTGAAAATTCTACAAATTTATATTTCAAACAAAATGAAAATGGTTTTAGGTAAATATTTACCTACAGTGTCATTTGAAATAAAATGGAAATCAACAATATTTGATATTTATTTATTTATTTATTTATTTATTTATTTTATTTATTTAGTTTGTCTTAATAGAAGCAGTCGCCAGGTGAAGACGTTAGTCAGCTGAACTCGGATAAAGCTTGTTCTAGATGTGAACCAGAAGAATCAGTGGACAGATCCTCTATTCCGAGGAAGGATGGAGACACACAGGTACACATCTTTGTTGGTGGTGGCGGTAGTGTTGAAGATTGTGGTGGTGGTTGTGGTTGTGATGATGATGATGGTGGTGGTGGTAATGATGATGGCGTTGGTGATGGCGGTGGTGGTGGTGTTGGTAATGATGATGGTGGTGGTGATGATGGTTGTTGTGATGATGGTGGCGGTGGTGGTGGTTGTGGTGGTGTTTTTGTGAAATATTTCGTTGTACGTCTGTTGGCTTTATAACGGTATGTTTGTTTCACTTTTTACTAGGAATAGCCGCCATATAGAGATGTAAAGAAGTAGGGTCGGAAGAGAGACAATATCTTTAAAAAAAAAGACGAATAAGAACAGGTAAATTTCAATAACTAGAGGAAGCCGCTTAAATGTCAATCACTTTAATTAAGCAGTACTACTACAGAAGTCAAAACAAAGTTCTAGTACTACAAACGTTGTTGACAGATATATTTTTTCTTACATATCCGTAACTTTGCGTTATGTATTATCATACATTATGTGTGTCATCGATTTAAATACATGCTATTCGCTGTTGCTAGGTGATGACCCACTCGCCACAGCCATACGATCTATTGAAATAAACACGATCGAAATTGATTGCTCTGTTAGGCAAATAAAACACATCGGCCTCTGGTCAGACCAAATTTTCAGAAGTTATGCGGTGATACGGCTTAAAAAAATAAATAAAGCATGGGTTGCACAGAAATGGTGAATATATTTGATATATGACATAATGGGGATATTTAAATTAAAATCAGAATGCACGTCCTAGTTCATGCGTGATAGCACTGCGGTTCCAAATGCGGTGTTTATGTGTCAGAAGAAACGCCTGGCAAAAATCGTCGTCTAAATATGAGAAATTCATTTTGGTTTTTAAATATTGAGGTACGAGGGTTAAAATCGACACGCGCACTGACCAGAGACCAGAAATGTATTTTGTTTGGCCTAACGTATGATTTACCATGAAATTTATTGTTCTGTAAGGTTACGGGACATTCCTTACCCGACTAGGTTCATCCATGGAGCTTTCGTACTCACTACTGTTTTATACCTGTTTTATAGTACATGACTGGCGGTTAGATACCATTTACGGTACACCGAGCTGTTTCCTAATATGTATTTAACGTGCAAAGGAAAGTTGAATACGTTCCTAAAAAAACGGTTGTAAGATAAATAGGGGAGGAGGGCAGATATTTATTTTTGAGGGTAGGTTCCCATCCCCCACCCCTGTTCCCTGTCCCCCCTCCCCCCCCCCCCCCCCCCAGGATCCGACTCTGCTTATAAACCAGATTTAACAGAAATTTGGGTATGTTTTCTAATTACAACTACCAGCAATTTAAATTTGGTTTGCCTTTGCACACTTAATGTTAATCACCATTTATTCAGTTATATTAGAGCACTGTGTGTTAAAGTTTGTTTTGTTTAACAACACCACTAGGCTATATTGTCTGACATGTTGTCTTAGAGAGGAAACCCGCTTATTTATTTTTCATTACTAGCAAGAGATCTTTTATATGCACTTTATCATAGACAGCAAATCAAATAACAGGGACTCTGATATATTAGTCGTGGTGCTCTGGTTGGGGCGGGGAAACAACCAACGCAGGGTTGTGTAATACCAAAACCTTGCTCACTTTTATTCCAATAAAGTGTGTGTGTGTGTGGGGGGGGGGGGGGGTGGTGTTGCTCTTTTTTTCCAGGGGTCGAAAACATGGTGCTGTTAGTACTCCTCAAAAGATAATAACACCAAACATTGGTTATGGAAATCTACACCTGTCTTTTTTTGCAGCAAAAATATTTAAATTATAATTCTAGGTTGGAGGTATTTCACTGGGCGCCATACAGTTGTTTTGCACCCTTTGCGCTCGCATTATCTCCAGTTTATTTTCCAATCTCCATTTCCATTTAAGGAAGTAATCAATTATTATCTCTCTCCGTCTCTGCCTCTGTGTCCCTCCCTCTGTGTATCTCCCTCCCACCCCCCCACCCCTCTCTCTCTCTCTCTCTCTCTCTCTCTATCTCTCTCTCTCTTTGTGTGTATGTGCGTGTGTCTATCTGTGTGTCTCTGTCTGTCTGTCTGTGTGTCTGTCTCTCTCTCTGTCTCTCTCTCTCTCTCTCTCTCTCTCTCTCTCTCTCTCTCCCTCCCCCCTCCCTCCCTCCCTCCCTCCCTCCCTCTCTCTCTCTCTCTCTCTCTCTCTCTCTCTCTCTCTCTCTCTCTCTCTCTCTCTCTCTCTCTCTCTCTCTCTCTCTCTGTCCGATATGTCACTTTGTATGCATTTTAAATTATTTTACTGTTAACTTACAGGTATCCGATATGGACAAAGAATCAGATCAAGGTACTTCTAAAGAGGTGATGGATATCCAGATACGAATAGCTGGAGATGAATATGTGTCATTTAGAGAAAAAGCTGCCAAAGACTGTGATGAATATTATCCAGATTGTGACAAAAAGACATACCGAGTTCCACCCACAATTTGTAACCCCAAAAGTGTGGTGAAACAGACAGAAACCAAAAACACAAAGCCAGACGAGGAATACATTATCCTGAAAGAGAAAAATAAAGAGTCACTAATACTTGATGTACTTGAAAATTTACAACACATATATGATGAGGAACAGCCAATGTTTATAATATCTAACTATCGCTTTGAAAATTATTTGAATGAAGTTAAAACTGAACTCAGTTCCAGAACTGATATTTTCCCTCCCACAAAAGCAGGGAAACACGATATTCTTCTTCTTCATTTTCAGCATGGAGTAGTGTTCATATAAGTGAAATCAGTTGAAGAAGGTAGACGTGAAGCAACTAAAAAACAACGTGATAACCACAACAAGATTATAAGGAAACGTGTGGAAGAGGGGCTTAGCCAGCTGGACAGGGATGTTGAAATGTTTAAACACACCATGAAAGACCTAGAACTAAACATTCCAATAACCAAAGTGTTGGCTTTGCCCAATATCAGTAAGAAATATATATCAACTCTCACGACCTCGATGAAGCTGCTGCAAGATAAATTGGGAGAGAATGCACTAGATATATGTCTTTTTCGTGATCTGATTAACATTAACACAAATTATGAAAATGAGGGAAAAGAGTTTTTACTAGAATGGTGGACACATAACATCAGCAAGAAGCCTGGTTTCCGTGATGCAGATGAGTACGAACAAGTTATAGGACGATATGTAGGTCTGATGTCCACTGTGAAAATAAGAACATTAGGAGATGTGATTGCTGAAGAAGGCTACCAGAACACGAGAATCATTCTCACCCAAGAGCAGGTTGAGATTCTACGCTCTTTTTAAAACATAATTAAAACATGAGTTGCACAGAAAACGTGGGTACATTTGATACCGAAATAAGGGGCATATTTAAATTGAAATCAGAATGCACGTCCTAGTTCATGCGCGATGGCACTTTGCTCCAAATGTGGTTTTTAAGTCTTAGCAAGAAAAGCCCGGCAAAACTCGACGTCATAACGCGAGCAATTACAAAAACATTTTGACGCACGAAGGTCAAAATCAACGCACGCTAACATATGATTTAACCTGAAACTGATTGTTCTGTAAGGTTACGAGACATTTCGTACCCGATTAGATTCGTCCCTGGAAGTTTCGTACTCACTACTGTGTTATACCCTAGACGTTTCTTCCCCTCGCCTCTTCAGTTTATAGCTATGCATTCTATCGTTTAAAACGTCGTAAATTGTATGGACCATATGTGTACAAATATTGCAATAAGTAACGTTTTAAAATTATAATTATGATATTTGATGTCTTCGTTTGCAATGACTGATTTACTCTCCAATTTAGTGTTATGTATTTTCTTATTTCAAATGTCGTAAGCTAACTGCAAATAAGATTCATCAAAAAACAACAAACAGTTTAAATATTTTAACCCTCATTTTGGGGATATGTGTGAAATCTAATACTACATACATATTCGTTATATATCATTTATCTTACAACTCGTTGTTTATAAACGTATATAACTCACTTCCGCTAGACAGATACGTTTTGAAACAACCCATTTACCATAGTTACTAGAATATGGGTGATCAACTTTTAAAAAAACCTTTCAACTATTCTTCAGAGAGTCAGCTTTGCTTAAAAAAAAACCCCACACCTATCAACTCTTTTTCGGAGATGCAAGTTCGCTTTCTAAATGATTTGTGGTGCTCCATCCTAGTGTATATGTAATTCTGTACACTGTAACTCAGATGTTTAATTTCCACCTTTGTGGTGCTCCATCCCAGTGTAATTCTGTACATTGTAACTCAGATATTTAATTTCCACCTTTGTGGTGCAGCTCCATCCTGGTGTATATGTAATTCTCTACAATGTAATTCAGATATTTAATTTCCACCTTTGTGGTGCTCCATCCTAGTGTAATGTTCTACACTGTAACTCAGATATTTAATTTCCACCTTTGTGGTGCTCCATCATAGTGTATTTCTCTACATTGTAACTTGGATATTTAATGTTGCTCTGTACACTGTGACTTGGATATTTAATGTTCGTCTGTACACTGTGACTTGGATATTTAATGTTGCTCTGTACACCGTAACTTGGATGTTTAATATTGCTCATCTTAAGGAAGGGGACAATTAAGCATTGGCCTGGTA
>NW_024535382.1:0-5000 GCF_016097555.1 Gigantopelta aegis
CTGGGGTAATCTATACTGTAAAAACAAATCATTCAATTTTATTACGTAAAAAACCAGAAAAGAATTGTTTTTTTCACTACCTTTTACTGTCTTTCTGTTTGTTGTTTTCCGCATTGTTATTTTTTTTGGTGTACAAAAAAAAGGAAAATTTGAGAATGTTTAAAACCATACTGACAAATTAAACTATATAGGAACTTTAAGTGTCGAAGTAAGTCACAGGTAAAAATATAGTAATTATTAGCAAAGTCAATTATAATATTTTAACACAAAGTTTCTTGACATATAATTTAATAATCTTAATTTTTCATTTCAAAATAAGCTTACAACGCACCTTGTGTTCAAGTTGTAATCTATAAGGCATACGCTGCAAGATGAAATATACTACTATCAAAATGTAACTAATAGGTTGTTGTTTTTATTAATAACATGTATTTACCTCTTAATTTAATTGTAGGAGCTACAGGAGCAACAAGAGATAGATCTGAGGTATCATAATATATTTATGTCATATTACTCATGTTTCCTGATTAATATGTGATCATATTGTTGAGTCAAATAGATTTAAACTGCCTATGTGCCAAGACCACTTTTTTCTGTGCTTTAATTAAGAAGAAAAAGAGCTGTTTAACCCTCATTCAAAGAGGTATAATCTTTTGGACATCTTCTAACAAGTAATTAGATATGCTAGGATTTCAGATTGTTTCAAAACAAGATCAAAACAGTCAAATTGGGTTTAATGAGAAATGATAAAGACCATACACATTAAAAAAGTAGTAACTCAAATAAGGAACAATGTTTTATATAGTCTATTTTATCTTGTGACTTTATCACCAAATTAAGAAAATAAAAATTGTTTTCAAAACAAAACTGTAGAATTCCACAGTGCAACTAAGATTCAATCATTCTAGAGAAATAAGGTATTACTTATTAATAAAAATATTTTTATGCTACATGTTTTTTCCTGTCAAATCGAAATGACTGAGAAAAAACATTAAAGATCATTAACGAGA
Organism: Gigantopelta aegis; assembly: GCF_016097555.1. Lineage (NCBI taxonomy): Eukaryota > Metazoa > Mollusca > Gastropoda > Neomphalida > Peltospiridae > Gigantopelta > Gigantopelta aegis. The sequence continues at coordinate 1,011 of NW_024535382.1, forward strand.
TTCAATTAACCCATCATTACTGAGCACATGCCATTTATATGATTCAAGTAAAACTTGTTTACATTGGGTGCCCTAGCCTTGTGAGAGATTTCTCGTCCTGAGTCATTAACAGGGACTTGTAGAATCACCTTCATTTGAAGGTATCATGGCCGAACTTTATATCAGGAATGAACTCAATGACAATGCATCCAAACTAAAGATCATTGTATGAAGTTTCTAAAAGAGAAAGCCATGTACCGAACAAAGATGTAGTATTAATTAGGCTAGTGAAGCTCTTCAACAAGACTTATTAAAAGTAGGTATGACATTAAATATTGAACTAGACCTAGATTATACTGTCATTTGTAATGTCGTTGCTGCTTTGTGGAATTATGAATGTTCTTTTCATATAGTATAGATAGATACTCTAAATTAAGGTCTAATTAAGTCTTTCCTTTTGTACAATTGAAAATATTTTGCTATAATTTTTTCAAAAAATCATTTATTTAAATGATATCTCAAATTAAGATAAAAATCCAATAAAATTTAATTAAAGGGTCAATCCTATAAGAGCCATGATGTCAAAGTAATTACCATTAGTATCAAAACCTACCTTGAATATTGAAAGTTTGATAAGAAGAAATATTAATGAAACATAGTCAAAGATGCTAAAAGTTCGGTCAGAAGCATTTTGAAGGCATTTGACTAGAAATGTTATACCTTGAAGTTTAAACCATTACATAATGGGTATTATTTTAATTCCAGATTCATTGTCGTATATATTTTAGTAGATCTTTGTTGCAATTTTTTCAGCTGCCATGATATCCTTTGATGATACAAGACCTCCACAGTTGCGAACAATAAACATAATTTGGAGCAGATGAATGTGATATAAAGTTCCTCTTTAAATAACTTACTATTCATACTTGAATATTTAATAAACAGAAGAATATATATTCATTTGGAAGCATATGTTGTATATCCCTCTATTATTTCATATGGGTGTTGATAACAGTGGTATACATGTCTAACTAATATTCTGGAACATATACAATATATGTAATATATTTGGGTAAATATGGTAGAGTTAATAAGTTATTGAAAGCTGTTCAGGAGACTACTACTGGTAAGTGTTCTAGGCTGGTAAAGAAGATCAAGATAATATATCACATAAGTGGTATTAGTGACATTAGACATGTTTAGTGATATCAGTGAGTTATGAAGCGTGTAATAGTTTAATTAATAATACCATTATTTGTGATTGTTGATAGAAAAAACAAGATTGATTCTTGAATTCTAATTAAAGTGATAAATGGACATTATTACCATTGCTGTGGAGTTATTATAAACAGGTAAACCAATTAGTCTATAAAAAGATTGGTGGTTATTTTCTGTTTAGAATGACCTCATAGTGGGTAAGAGGGTAAGTATTTAGATGATCTATACAATCTTCTCTTTAATTCTTTCTTATAAACAATGTGTTTGTTATTTTCTATGTGTGTAGAACAGGTGGGTGTTTTTTTGCATAATGAAATGGTCTCAAACATGTAGTGATAGCTAATTTTTATTTATTTTAGTCTTATAATTACCACAGCAACAATTCCTACACCACTAGTAGTGTGAATACTAAATAACACCAACACCATATATGGAAGTACAGTTAATTAAAAAATAACTATTAAATTATATTATATTATTTGGTATTATATGGTAATAATTTGAGTGTAGCCAATTATCTTGATTATTCTATTATTGTGTTGTTGTACTATATTACCAGGCGTAGTTTAGAAGAGGATGAGTTAATAATATAATCTTATATATCATATTTAGTAGAAGTGTTTGTAGAAAGTTTAAAACTGGCAGATAATAAATGATATTGTAGAGGAAGAAATGGTCACATGAATTGAGGTATGTAATAAGATTTCTACTATATCATTTTACTGTAGAATTAGCTACTAAATGGAATTATCCATTATATCTGGGGAAACCTCACCAACAAATACTGGATAATATAATGATATTTGTACCAATGCACTCTATCATTAGGTATATATCATTATAAATTCATATAGTGATAGCTTTATTGCTTACTTCTGATTCTGAAAGTACAACATTTACTTCATGCCGAAATGGTAAATACTAAAAACAACATGTGTTTTTAATCAGAGCTTAGTTCAAGTGTGGTATATACAATAGTGAGGTATGTCTATATTATTTTGTTGATTGTAGTAGTACATTTAGTATAAGCTGACATCTTGAAGTACTACAGCCTGTCTGTTAGTAGGCTCTAACTGGATCTCCTCCATATTGTCATACATTGGATCTAATGTCTGTTGTTTGTGGGGAGTCCCAGTAGATAGGAAGTGGTGGACCATCTTGAGTACAGTTACACAAGTCGAATGTTTCTGGTACTCATGAGCTGTCCAAACAGCTGAATTATTAAAAAAGAGACAACAAATTCCACCAAATGTAAGTCTATTGGACCATCTACTCACTCATTTTACTTTCAATATGTGTATTCTTGTCTAAATCAAAGATCACTACACAATATTCTCCTCATAACAAATGCCTCACAGTTACATCCAAAGACTGGTTGACCTGGTCTCATCCACATAGACATATCCACTATCATATATAATATTTATATAGTGAACCAACATGGCCAGTTACTACATAAGGATATCACTAATGATAACATCTTTATGAGTTATAACCTCACAGTCTGTGATATTTACCTGCTACTGTTATAGCTTGTAGTGGAGAATATAGTTCTAACAGTAATGTTACTATTAAATGAATATAATGAAATACATAATGCTTATTCATGGTATAATTGTATAATTCTCACAGAGAACTATGTTATTAGTACATCTGATAACAATGTTGTCTTTGATGAACATAGCAATTTATTCCAATATTGAATTTGATATAACTTTAGTGAAATCAGTTTATATTATATAGTTTTATTATTGATATGTATACATACTCAAATATGGGCACATTGAATATAACTTGTTATATTTGCAATTTCATTTGCAGTGTAATGCTACCAAAGGAATCTAATGGTAAGTGCTGTCTTATTGTATTAATACATATAACAAACATTATTATTGTCATCCCAAAATATGAGAAAGCAGTAGATTTTTGGAGGAAGTGTATGAACACACTACCTTTAAAATTTTCAAATATGAATACACTAAGAAAACTGACCCAGTTTCCATCAAACTCCATAAACCTATTGGTACTGATATTGGATCAAGTTTTCTAATGCTTTGATAACCTGAAAATTAATAGTACTGAGTGTTGATAGTTTCTGAAGTCTTACTTGGCTTAAATCATTTTCTTTCTTTTAAACATGGGTAAAGACATTCAGGAAAGGGGAACATGGCCAATATTTATATTCTGAACATGGTTTATAAGTAACAATATTTTGCATTAATTAGGACATCAAAATGGCAGTTGATGGTAACAAGCTTGGCACTAGATTCTATCATCTCTTAACTATAAGAATTAATCTTACATGTTAACCATCTAGGAACCAAGTAGCACATATACTGATATCTCATTAATAATATAAACATGAGCAATTCACATAGTTTTATCAAACGATTTAAGGGGGGGGGTTTTTTTGTATTTTTACATTCTTACAAGAACCTACTGTCATTATTACTTCAATTCCAATTGAGTTACACTAACAGAATGACAAATCATATGTTGAACTTCTAAACACAGTTTATAGCATACCATTAATTGTAGGTTCTAATTGAGTCAATGGCAATGTAGCTCTTTTGGTCATTTGATAATTCACTGATCACAACATGTGTATTTGATTTAAAGATTAATAACATAATAGAATACTATTAAATGTGAGTATTATGCAATGCAATATAGTTTTTTTTAAAATAGTGATTTCACCCTTTTTCTCTCTCTTTTCTCATAACCCGCTGAAACCCTTCTCTTCTTTTGGGGTTTTCCACAGAATCAGCCAACTGCTTTATGTCTAATGAATAT
>NW_024535382.1:10000-27390 GCF_016097555.1 Gigantopelta aegis
CTGATGAGGTCAGTTTAATACATAACACCTCTGTCTAACCTTTATAAATCTTATTACTATAACCATAATGTGATCACTTATGAATCTTTATAATATAATATTATTATTTGCAATATAAATAGCATGTAGGCTTAAATACATTCGAATTCCAAAGAGTCATTATTGTTCCTATATTTGTCTTGGTGGGTTTTAATTTGATAATGTTGGTAATCCTAATTCATTTGAAATTGATATTTTAAAATCAATAAATCCATGAAACTGTCCCACATAAAATATGTTATCCCTTTGTAACAAGAGACGGTATAATACACTATGTTAAAAAATATTAATAAGTGTTTAATTTTGTGTGATTGTCTTTTCAATTTTACTATAGGTCAGTACTCAAGAAAGTTCAGCATTAAATAGATGTGTGTGATTCAATACCCACGTATTAATTAACTACAATTGATGTGTAGTCTATTGATTGTTGAATGACTCCTTCCAATGTTGTATCCTTAGTTATCAAGTTAAACGTATATCTGTCATACCATTTTCATGTATCACAGGCATTTAAATCACTTCTTATTTATATGAGATACTTTTTAAATAACATAAATGACACTAATTAAAGTACAAAAAGCTTGAGAGTGAAGTTATCACAAAGCTGCTGACTATTGTTAGTGACGACATGACCCACTTGTCATCAATGCTTAGTCTGCTCTCATATTTTACATGTTGAGTTTGTTTAGTAGCTATTTTTATAAACAGGTAATTTTTAACTTTTAATTTATTTAATCGTCACATACATGCTCTGGACCCATATTTCAGTCACAATATCCTAGTTCTGATATGTTGAAAAAATTATTTTGGACTTTAGTAATCTTCAAGACATTGTTTTTCCCCCCCGCCTTAATACCGACACCTTATGTGCAACTACACCAATCATAATTAGGTTTGGGGATTTCCCTAGTGAAATCCCGATTATTGACGATTGTGCCAATAAAAAATAATTGGAGTACTAGTTTGATATTAAAAGGTGTTTATATAGTCGTTTGAACATGTGTGTTTCTCTGTCTGTCACAAAAACTACCTTTCTTCTTTGTGTGTACTCCTACCTTTAATGTCTAAAATTGTCCAATACTAATTCTTTGTTGTTCTACTTGTTTGATATTGTCAGCAGCTTGTTCAATGTAAAGACCCCCGACTCGTGTTTTGTTCACTACGTTCCCGGTTGGGGACAAGACAGAGTGTTGTAATTTGTACTTGTTAAGGCTAGGTAATGTAACAAATTATGATTATACATCTATAGATTATTAAGTGGACTTGATTGCTGGTTCCCTGCCTGTAAACCCAACCTGTAAGGTAGGACACGACTCGGTCGTTTCATTCAGACAACATCTCTTGGCCATGTCCTGATTAGAGCATATGATTTAATTTGTTTGGGTTCATGTGGTTTTAGAGTTTCGAAGATGAGCGATCGTCATCTACTTCTGCTACTCTTAATTAACACAACCTATTCTAATTGTATTGCTATTTCTAGATACCGTTGGTAAATATCAGATGATGTGTAGAATCGTAGCTGTAGAGTATTTATATTATTGTAATGGCATTGGTAATTGGAGGAGTAACTTGCTATAACTCCTTCGTGTTTGACAGTCATATTTGGTAGAGGTTCGAAAATGTCCAGATTAAATTACAATGGTATTACTTTTATAGGACGTTTCCAACCCTCTCCACATAAGCCTGACCTAAAGAGATATAATTTGTTATAAAGAGTTGTTTTACTGGACCCTGGTCTGAAAATTCCTAACTGCAATCTATATAGTTTGTTAGTGATAATGCAAGGAAATAATATAGTTTGTTTAGTAAACTTAAGGAAAGTGGTTTTTCCAGTTTAATATAATCAGGAGAGTGGTACATTTTAATATCGTCACAAGTAATTATAAACTTACGGTATATAATTAGAAATCCACGCGTGGTCTAGTCAGTCAGGAATATTTGTGAAATGGATCTTCATTTTAAAGATAGTTAAAGTTATAGATTATTGATTGATTAGATAAATCACCTTATACCTGACTGCGTCTCAAATTAGACATTGTCATTTTTAATGTCAGCTCATCAATTACTTTTGGAAGTTGTAATTAACAATGTTGTGTTTAAATAGTTACATACAGTACAGGTGATTAACTATTTTTAGAATGGCTTTATTATTAAAAACCAACCACTAATGGTCAACTACTTCATGTCCACGGTCTCAGTTCATTCAACAATTTCATATTTGTCGTTCAGTTGTTTAATTAATAGTTTTTAAACAAGTTATTAGTGGACACATCACTATTAATAGAGAATGGTACTATATTGATCTGTCTGTTTGGTCCTTCAACTGAACATAACTAAATTGTACAGTTACCTTGTCTTCAGGAAATCACAAACTACATGGTAACTAAAAGTAAGAAGCAAACTATTACATAATGAACCTCTGGCATTCACATGTATCTATCAAATTCTATAACAAATATTCCTTGTATGATGTTAAATTTACATATCGGTAACCCAATATGAAGCACAAGGATTGCAATATCACTGGACCAGAAGATCCTCAACAGGAGTACTTCATTATAAAAGTGTACATTCTTACCGTGGGGTGGATCACAAGCTAAGTTGAATGTGCTATTGAAGTATTTACTCAAGTAAATGGGGAGACGTTCATGGATTTAGTCAGAACAATGAAGTCGTCCCTCATCTACTAGTTCATATGCTGTTGCTAGACAGTAACGCATGTCTGAATAATAATGGAGCAAATAATAATATATGTATATAGGTTGGGATAAATATGGTAGTGTATAAACATAGTCATTAGAATTGGCGTCAAAGACCACTAAGATTGATCCTAGTCTGTAAAGAAGGTCAAGATAATATTTCAATAAGTGGTTCGTCGACATTAGACATGGTTTAGTGATAGTTCATTGGATTTATGAAGAGTGTAGTAGTTTGAATACTAATAGTAGTTATTTATGATTGTTGAAATAAAAAAACAAAGAAATTTTTTGTTGAATTCCAATTAAAGTGATAATGACATTATAATTTTTTGTAATCTCCCTTTGCTGTGGAGGCATTATAGACAGGAAACCAATTACTTATAAGAGAATAGGTCATATAGTTTCCTGCTTAGATTGTGACCTCATAGCAGGTAAGTGTGTGAAATTTGTCCAAGTAGTTTATAGATCTATTACAGTATCTTCTCTCGCCTCTTTAATTCTGTTTATTATGAACAAATATTGCATGTTCTGTTCTCTTATTTTGGGAGTTCAAACAGTTTTTGCACTATAAGAAATGGTCTCATGTAATGAAAACTATTTTTAAAAATTTTTTGTCATAGTAGTTCCCAAGACAACAACTACACACCAACTATTACTGTAAGTACTACATTATCATCAACTACATCATCACTAATATGTAAGTTAATGTATACTGATTATTATATTATTTATATATACGGTATTGTATTGTTGGTGGTAGTGGGTGGAGTTATCATCTTGATTATTATATTAATACTGTGTTGTTGTTGTGTGGCTATGTTATAGAAAGAAGAAGATAAGTTAATTAATATGTTGTAACATTATTTAATGGAATTGTTTGTAGGAAATTTAATAATGGCTGATGGTGAAGTAATGTAGAATGTCGAAGAGAGCAATGGTCACAATGTAGTCGAGGTATGTAATAAGATTTCTACTATAACATGTTCACTGTAGACTTAGCTACTAAATCCTCTGGAGATCCAATTGTATCTGGGATAACACCATCCATACAATATACTGGGTACATAATACATTATTTTTACTAATGACGTCAATCATTATTAATATCACAGTGATAACTCTAATGCCATCTCTACTGTCACTTCTGATAGTATTCTGAAAGAGCCACATTACTTCCATGATGAAACCGGTAACACTAAAATACACCAAAACATATTTTATGTTAGTCACATAAAGTTGTTTATCAAGATCTTCAGAACTGTTTTCTAAACATGCGACCACAAGCTCCCCCTCCCCCATCTAGTGATAAACGGAGGAATATTCTGATATACTTCATATCCCTCCAAAAAGAACAACATCCTCCATCTTATGATGATATAGAGCCATCATACCTAGTGTTACTATAATACCAGCTAATCTACAGATGATGATATATCACTGCCTATACCAGCTAATGTACAGAGATGATATATCCATCCTCCTATACCAGCTAAAACTAACAAGACATCAGATACTAACAAACAAATGTCCAATGATGAAAGATCACTGGAGGAGTAACATCTCCTTCTCTTACCAGTACCAGTGAAGTAAAGTCAATATTAGAAGTAAGCATAGCACAAGTAATAGTAAATAATAATAAGATAGTAATAATAATAATAATAATAATAATATCTATTATATATATATATATATATATAATATATATATATTATATTGTATGATATAAATATTAGTAAGTTACAACTGAAATGCATTAATCTTCATTCTAGCTTAAAAATAATGATGTTCAATCTCCATCCTCGTCTGGAAAGCCAACGTAGATGATACTGAATTAAACTACCATCAACAGTTGTAGAAGAAGAATTAAATAATGAATCAGGTAATTAATAACTATAGAAATTAGGAATTAGTAATGAATAAATATTTAGTCATCTAGTGAAGATTATACCACATCCAGTAACATCAGTGTCTGCTAAAGAGGAGGACTACTAAGTGTAGAATACATATCTCTAAAAACATTGTTGGAAGTGAAATGGTTGCACAACAAAGCCAACATCCTAAACCCACTTGAAGCTGAAGATACTGATGGCACCATCACAATTTCAATTCCTCCTAATCCGAAATCGATCCTTCATCTGAAATAGGACAGAATAATATTGACTATACCTAATAAGGTATGACATATTAGAACAATACTTGACTTGATGTCATTTCATTATAGTCCAATTCCTATTAATGATCCACCTGTTAAAACAAATCAGTCTATCTCTGATGAGAAGGACCCCTCTTAATTACTACTGTCACTGGTATTTTATTAGTGACTTCCTAATACTAGTGTAGTATAGTATAATATATATATTTATATTATATCAAATAGATCATGTTGTGTGAAGTTGTTGTTGTATTTGTTTTAATAGTGATATGATGGTTATTAGAATTTTATTTTTTAATTCTCTGTATCCTAACATATTAAAATTATTAATACCATGCTCTAAATCTATTACAATTACTCTGGTTAATAATTCCCAATACCTAAATAGTATATCATGTTAAAATTTACTAACAAATGAATTCCTAATGTGATATCATGGTAATAGTGTTTGATGTATGTGGACCCTACACTACAGGTAATCTTTAATAAGACCACATATTCTGTATTTGTTGTTTCTTCCTCAAAACAAGGTAGCAGTTACTGACAGTTTAAATTAGATTATAAAGAACAGATGTTATGTAATTATACTGGATTGATGTGGTTGTTGTATGACCACACTCTAAAGCAACAATGCACCCCCCCCCCCTATACTACAATTAATATTGTTGACAGTTATTGTTAACAATGACATTAAGAAAGTTCACAGTATGCTATATACAATATTATATTATGTAATGGTTATGTAAAGTATTACATGTAATATTATTTGTTGATTGTAGTGGTAATTTAGTATAAGCTGGACACTCTTGAAGCTCTACAGCCCAGTCTATCTAGTAGCTCTAAACTGGATCTCCTCCATATTGTCATACATTGGAGACTGGTATCTGTTGTGTGGGAGGAGTGTCTAGGAGTAGTGGAGGTGGTGCACTATCTGGTTAATGTATTCAGGAACAACTCTGTGTGTCTCTGGCGCTCATGAGCTGTCCAAACAGCTGATTATTAAAAAATAATAAAATATACTTAATATATTAATAATATGTCTATCAATTGTCCATTCACTTAACCATCCATCATTTAAGCTCATTTGGTTTGACATTGCAAACAAACAATTTATTATGGGAGATTATATACATATGTTTTTATATAGAGGGTGTTGTCAAAAAGCAAATTTATGGTCAACAAATCAATCTGTAATTATCAAAATCAAATGGAGTTTAGTATAAGTATTGTTCTTACATATTTTTAATCTCTTGTTCTTTTTCTTAGTACGTATTAAACAACCCACTAATGATATAACAATAATACTTGTTAATAATAGTACTCCTCCAGTAACAAATAATATAATAAGTATAAAGATATATCATTAGTACTACTTTGACCAGAAGTTTTCTATTGTTGTTATGACACAGGTGTTATTAACTGTGAAGATTTACTAGTCTCTGTTGAGGAACACTAACAATAACTCAGCATCAATAATAACAATAATATAACATAACTTACTAATATAAAAGATAATAGTGTTTGATTGTTTGTTGTAGTTTCTAGTTGATAGTTACACTAGCACTCAGTTTTTAACGCGATTTCATTTTCAATATGACCCACTCTTATCTCTATCAAAAATCAGTACAACGATATTCTCCTGATAACAACACCTCACAGTTACGTCCAAATTAGATCTTTTGTTTTTGGTACAGTAAATGTTTGATTATGTAACACTTCATGGATATCAACAAAGATACCGTGACAACCAGATGATGTCGAGCCTTCAGCAAAATAACAATTAATACATACATAATCATTACTATATTCAATTGTAGCTCTCTGTGTTTGAAATGTACCTAATAAAATAAACAATTAAAAATAATTCTATTAAAATGACTCACTCACTGATCATTGCTGTTGACATTGGTGTTATACCAGCTTTATTTCCAAACATTAGATGTATTTGATATGTCTTTGTGGTAGTACATGATCTGATATATTAACATGTACCAACCATCTCTTCTTATTAAGTATTGATATTGTTACTTCATTACAATCACTACCATTAATAGCTAACTGACATGCTACTGTATACCTGGAACCAGTAATATTGTGACATTATCTGGAACCCTCCAACACAGCTAGCACTAATCTAAACAATTTAAAAATCAATAGTTCAATATTAATACAGTATTACATAATTTAATGTAATGTATATATAATATACTAGTTAATATACTTACTATACTCTCTACAGACACATCAATATAGTTATTATCAGATATAAACTTAACAGTAGTGTTAAGAGGAGGAGTTTGGGGACTAGTAGATAATAAGATGAAAGAGAAGAGGTAATTTCCCAGAATTACCACATCCACCTACTTAACTAATACTAACCTTGATATAGTATCAGTGGTAATGTAGTAACATTCCCTTTACCTACATTGTTCCAAGCTGATATTTGTAGTGAATAGTTAATACAAGGATTATTTAATGTCACTAGTATTGTCTCCTCTGTGTCCAATATATCTCTGATGTTAAGTTATTAGATGATGAGAATAATTCAATAGAATAGTTTAATATAAGGGGCACCCATTAAAGTAGGAGGAGAACTATATGATAACTGTACAGAAGTACTGTTGACTTGAGTTAAATGAACATCAGTTACCTCACTCAATAAACCTATAGGAGATAAAAAGTTACCAAATATGTACATGTTATGATAGTTAGCTATATGATATAAGGGAAATGTGATGATAGTTTGGGAAATACATTTTTGATTAAAATTAAGTTGGCAAAAAATATTTTCACACTGATACAGTAAAATTATTACATTGCATTCAATAAACAAACCTTGGATATATAAATAAACAAGATTGCTGGGAACAGATTGAAAAATATAAATTACACATGTTATGTTAACTCCGTTGTTCTTTGGTTCTGCTGGTACTCGCAAAATATGTATATTTAAATTTGTAGTAGAGTTTATTTCTTCATTAATCTCTTCTAAAACCACGATGTGAATTATCATGATGATCTGGTAGTCTATTGTTAATCACCCAATGAAATCCTTGAGAATATCCAGTACAATTGAATTCTGCTATGGAGCCTTGAGTGATATTAACTGAATGTTGGTTTTAACAACTCTGCAGCAATTCTTTTATTGCAATAATAAAATATATAATATGTACCTGCAAGAGCAGCTTCTGTAAATTGCCAAGACATTAATATGTAGAGGAAGCAGCATGTTGTAGTGAATACAGGAGCCATTTCAATCTTCTTTTTAACAAAGTGTATATTCTCTATTACGTATTCTATTTATGAATGCAGGATGGGTGTGTCTGATAATTTCATATACGGACAGCAAAGACAATGAGTTTGAATGTTGTCACCCTCCTATTGTTTTAATTTGTTTTCTATTGTCTCCCTATGACTGTGAAAGTAGTAAGTATAGTATTATAAGTATACAATAACACAATTGAATAATTAACCAGGACACATATATGTGTATTCTCAGAGTTTTAAAACTACAAAACAATCAAATAAATTTAGTTGTAATGACACAGTTCCTATTTTGGATGTTTAAAAAGTTAGGGGTGTGGCTAGAACTTACTATTTGGGTCATGTTGATTCTACAAAAAGCTTTTGTTTAATCATCTTAAGTGAGTGTGTGGAATTATCTTCTCATCCACAAACGCCCCACTCACTTAATACAAGAAAGGGCTTCTTGTAACTAGTTCAATCCTTTGCATTTGAACCACTTTTTTGTTAACCATTTAGAATGCTCTAAATCTATGACATCATTAGCAGTTTAAATTATTATCAATAAAATATAAAAAATAAAGATATAATATTACAGAATAAAGTAGTTGTCCTTGAAGTTATGACTAAGTGTTAGTAGTAACTACCTTTTCCATTATCTGAACAAATCAGTTCAACTGAGATCATTATCATGCTCTGATGATGTATTATGATGTCACGATGTTATGATATTAGACTGAAGTCAACCTGACACCCCTTTCTTATATGATGAGTAGGTATCTGTCTAGTGATAAGAATATAAACTTGTATAGAGCCTATAGGTACTGTATATTATTCTTTAAAGTAATTATCCCCTTGTTGCTAACTCTGTTAAGAGGCCTTGAAAGTTATAATAAATTTCATTTTTGACATACCTATCTATCTCCATATTTATAATAATGTGTCAACTATACAAAGACGCTAGTTTTAGTAATTTATACAGCATATTGATGTTTTTTAGTTATGATGTCAACAAAATTTGTAGTTACCACAAACCACAAATAGGTTTAATGATAATCCCCAAATCTTTTTATTTGTTAGCTATATTTTGATAAGATCATAGGGGTATGGGGGTTAAAAATTATTAGGGGTGCTCCCCTGAAACGGTAATCTCTAGGGGAGGAAAATTTTAATTTGAAGTTATTGGTTAATACTATTTTTATGTTCCATAATATAAGCTTTACTTACCCTAATATTGCATCTGCTTTATCATTGTAAAGATGCTGTAAGCAAAAATTTAAGCTTAAGCTAATTACAATTATGTGCATGAAATTTAACAGAGTTTGAAATATTGAAGATGTGGTTTGTTTAAAACAAAATGAGCTCTTACCTTCCCTATTAATAATAGCAATGCTCTTTATATCAAGAAGGAACAATCGCAAAGTTTCACACTTCCAGCAAAAGTCAGTTGCACTATCAAAAAAGATTTGCTTGTTTAAATACATTCTTTTGCAGCTGCTGTGACTCTAAGGAGTTAAACTACTGAGCACTGGCAGCTGATTATTTACAATATGGTTGAATCTCCTCTATTATATCTTTTGTTTGTTGAATTCACCTATAGTTTGTCCAAATGCACCTTTTCTAGACAGATAATAAAGAAGCTAAAGTAGCAAGCCAATTGAAATTTCTGATACAATATCTTGTGGAGAACAAATCAAACATCATTCACATTTTCTGTCATTAGGGACTAGTCGTTTGTAATGATGAATTATATATTGATACATGTGAGGGAAAAATGCTCATCATCATTTTCACACTGTTGTCAGGGATAGTCAACAATACATCACTCCCATGAATGAAGAACATCATTGAATTTGAGGACATTTGTAATGTGACTTTGACTATCAACGTCACTTTAAGCTATCACGACAGCCTAATTCAAGTTCTGATCAGACCAATAATGGTAAGGATCACCTGACTGTTCTAATAATTTTACCTTATTAGTACAAGGTCAGTGCTACATACTATATATGTGTTACTATAGACCTAGAATATTTGATGTGTAAAAATTTCTACACACTAATTTGTACAAAAATTGCTTGCTCCTATTTTATGACAAATAAAAATTAACGATATAATACAAAGCATCTTGATAGACTGTTCTATTATCTGATATAGTCAGACGCAATTACTCAGTTAGGTTCTAGAAGTCCTATAGCTCTTCAAAGTAAAAGCAACAGTCATGGACCTTATCAGACATATGGCTACTTTTGCTATCTATCTCTACTTTTAAAGGTCTTCGACGCATGATCTATGTACTTGTATCTAGATTTTGTTTGTACACATGGCATCCTTGAATACACAAATGTCCTTGATCTCTATTCAATAGACATCAAATTTGATGAACTGATATGCCTTGAAATTTACTCAACAAATGATTTAATTTCAATGTTTATACTATGAAATTTTCTATATCTATTATATAATTCACTTTATTATAGGTCCTCCTGATCCAGTCATTCTAAATAGTACATTACATTGTACAGGCGTTCTGTTGACATGGTTACCCTCCTCCAAGTCTATGTGGTTGTCGTATACTCTATTATACTATTACTATATTAGAAGTTAACATTACTAACATCACTACTAGTACTAGTATATATTATCTATTAAGTGATATCATTATATCTAATGAGATATATACAGTAACTATATCAGCTACTAATGGAGCTAGTACTGGAAATGAGACAATGTACTTTTTCAATACTTCATTAGGTAATATCACTATATACTATAATTATCATTAATACTGTCCTTAGTTCCACATGTAATGTTAGCAGATCATCATATTGAAGTTGATCCTGATAATGTTAACAGTGCTATTGTTATCTTTAGAGCACAAGTTAGTGGTCTTTATTCTAATTAATTAATCCTATCCTCTATATACAGGTTATTAATGTTGATTGTACTCCATCATATCCTACTCATTTATCTGTTAATATAACATGTGAACATTACTCTAATTACGTGATTATAATATTACTGTAACTAATAATGGAAGTATTACAATAAATGAAGGAGTACATCTTGTGTGTCCTCTTGATCAGTTTAACTGTTCAGCTCATTTCATCTGGTCTAATTTGAACTTATTATCAAACATATCATTAATTGATAATTTTAGTAAGTTACTACTACATAATTTATATATGTCATTTTCTGATATTATATAGATACATCTCAGATACAAACAGTTGACATAACTCCTGTTACTAATGGTATCAGATATCAATGTCATTTTCCTTCCATACTCTTTACTTTGGGGTTGTGCATTACTGGGCTACTAGCTTCACTAATAAATTCAATTCATCTGCTCCTCAGAACATGACAACTCTTATTGCTACTGGGGTTCTAAATTGTTTATGTCCAGAAGAATTTAATGTTACTATACTTATCTCCTATAATGAAACATTTATTGATCACTATCACACTGTCTCACGGACCATAGTGACTATAAATGGTACCACTTGTAAGACAATGTCCTCATTTTCGAATTCATTGTTTCCTTTCATTAGTCCTTCAGCTCCTGTAAGTGAATTATGTTAGCTTGCTTAATTAAATATTTATTACAGCATCAACTCACCATCTAACAACAATACACTAATTATTGCTATAGTAGTCCCACTATTTCTATTTTTTATTATTGTTTGTACTTTGATTTTTGCTGTTCTTTGTGGAGTGGTATTAAAAATGTATGAAACAAAAAGGTAAGAGAATTAAAAAAAATGAAAAAGACTTTTTGGATATCATCAGGTCATTATTCCCCATCATCTAATAGACCCCCTAGAGAAGAAATTGAATTAAGGTAATTGTTCTGTATATGTGGTACTTCAATATTTACTTCCAACAATGAAGTTCATGTTACACACGTTAAGATTTTTTTCAAATGAGAGTGACACAAAGGATATAAGGATTTATTTTGACTTGTTACTGTAGATCCATAATAACCTCATATTTGTTTTACTTGCTAGTAGAATAACAAAATGAGGTGTGGTCCTGACATAAAGTCGTGATGACCTATTGTGTATATACTATAATTAAAACTTTTATATACTTGTCAATGTATATTATGTCTACAGTTTAGCATTTAGAACAAAGGGCTAGCTATAGTATAATAACATTATATAATATTACATGTCCAACCAAATCCATATGTTTACTATTGATATAGTTTAATGCTTCTCTCTAATAGTATATATAGACAGCAAAATGTTTCGACACCTGAAGAAAAATTCTTGAGATATTTAGTATGTGAATTTAAATATCAGATGAAACATGTATATTTTTGTCTACAGAGCACATATTAATAAATTGTCACAGTCTCTATTCATCCAAGTGTCTCAGATCTTATTTAGTCGGAGATGTATCAGTGAAACAATCCTTGATGAGATAGAGACATTAGAAGGCACTTTAGATGAGAAAAGAACACTTTGATGTCTGCAGTAATTACAGAAGTGTCTTCAGACCCCAAGATATTGCAAGTATTAGGTATAGTATTGACCAAGTTTAAGGAGATGACATCAATAGGAAATAGTATACTTAATATGTATGGTAAGAAATAGATAATAATTTTATAGCAGATAAAAAACTCATTTGTTCAGCTCAAAGTTTTCCTAATGATTTGGAAACAGTTTTTTGAAGATGCAGCACGAGGTCATCAGATGAGTAGTCCTGAAGATATAGCAAGTGATATTCTAACGCCGTCACTATGGGGCTTTTATCCCAAGATTTTCATCACCTACTGATGTGGCACAAATTCTTTTTCAGGAGAGGTGCTATCAGATATGATAAATATTAACAGTGGACGTCTGACTCTGAGAGAAGAATAGTCTTGTTAAAAAGCTATACGTAGTGCTGTTCATATCAATCATCATAACCTGGCATTGTTTTCTAGTATACTAAAGAGGTTCACTGAAAATGTACCCATTGCTAATGCCATCTTCAATGACTATGGTTAGTATTAACTATGAATCTAATATTCACATGTGAATTACATTACAGTTAGAACATTTGGAACAGGCAACATCAATTCTTATATCAACAAAGGTATAAAATGTCATCATTATCTTGTGTAATATTAGTATTTTATAACTATCACTTTATTAATTTGTCTATTTACATTAATTATAGGTTTACCTAAAAATACAACTTCTGATATTAGAAATAAGTTCATAAAGATTTTTAATACCATCAGAAGAAATAATTGAAAATGACCCACCTTCTTTGAAGATATGAGAAAAGATTTTGGGAAGAACACGATGTTACTCTAAGGCCTTCATTAGCTCATTGTAAAACTATAAGTGATATGTTGAATATTGTCCAAGACAAGTGTACAATACTTGATGTCAATTATCTAGAGGCAGTGGTAATACAATTAAATATAGAAGAAGCTCAAGAATATATGAAGTCTTACAAGAAAACTGTAGATGAGTTTTGTGTCAATCTGTGTCTGTTCGTCAATGTCTAGGGGAAACACTTTCAGTAACAACATCTCCTCCTTCTCTTAAAGATGAGACCATTTCTGCGGTCCTTTGATTGGGACCCTGACAACTGCACATTAAAAGATATCATAAATGTAATGTCTCGTATCTTTCCAGAAGGATTGAATAAGAAGATCACCATAAAGATCATTAGAGAAGGCAACTCCATTACTGTGACCTGTACTTTTCCCACTTGACCAATATCATTTATTTATAACCAAAGCCCGGGAGACTATGCATTCATTGAAAATAAAAGAAAATGAAAAGATTGAATATTGGTCATGAAACAATTATGGATTTAGACAAGTAGACAATGTGGTACCAAACAATTACATACATGCCTAATTGTTTTATAGGGGATTGAAGTTGAAAGAAAATCAACCTTGTATTACTAATTATACAGAGTCTAACAAACCCAAGTAGGTGTAAATAATGTACCCTATGTTTAATTATAAATAACACTGATATTTTTAAATTATTTGTATATTGTTATACTGTTGGTTTCTAACTATGTTTCTTATTATAAAATTAGAAAAGAGTTGAAACAGAAGGAAAGAGTTGAAACAGCAGAAGAAGCAAGTAATATATCAGTATCTAAAAAATAATGCACAAACTGGGTACAATATCAATTGAGAATAAAAGTAAGCAATTTCAAAAACCAACTGAAGCAATTTCAGAGGAAGGAGAAACTGAGAAAATGGTAAAATCAAGTAATGCATATAAAATGATTTTTAAAATGTTGTCCTTTTTAGGTAATTCCATCACAAGCTATTTTTCAGTAAGTGTGAACACACATTTCAAGTAATGCTACTTGTTCTTTTTAATTATTCAGGAAAGATGCAATAGAGGCAGGAATGACAAGAAGAGAATCTGCAGGTGTCTCTCCTGTATGTACTACTAATAATGAAGAAATTATTAACCCTTTTTGCTTGCAGTAGCAAGATAATTACAACATTAATCATCACCCACGACTTTATAATGAAGAGGAAAAAGCAGCTAATGCAGAATCAAATACTAGCGAAGTACGTATATATATATGCAAACTTATGAATTGCAAATATAATGTTTACACGTAACATCATAGGGTAGTCATGCTTATCAAGATGTCCCCCCCAGCTGATCAAGACACACAATGAGAGTGGAGGGGTCTAGTTGTTCCTCCGGACACCAGTTTTACCACTTGATATTCCAAGAGAAGAACTAGTTGGAATAGACACCAAATCTTCAGTTGTTAGTTCTGAACGAACTGCATCTGACGGTCCTTTACTAAAGCCTTTAAACTTACTAATAATACACCTATATTCATAGATTAATTATAATTAATAGTTGTATGGAATTGTTATAATTGTTTTGATAGTAATAAATGAAGAGACTAGACTTGTAGTTACTGTCTTTTATTTACAATTTTCTACTTGGCCACTTGCGACTCTTTTTCATGATTTTTTTATGGTGTTAATAATTAATAATGTGTTTTAGACCAAATAATACAGAATTCTTTGTGGAACCATGAGCTCATTACAAAAATATTTTTTGTCTTCTAGTTTGTACAAGTTGTATTTAAACAGTTGAATATGTGTCTTGAGTTATTGACTACTCTTATAGTTAATAGTTTAAATACTGTGACTAATAGTTAAACAAACTTTGATCTTATTATTGTAGCATTATTTATTATAAAATTATATTTAATGAGACTTGTGGATGGTATGAATATCAGTCACCCATTCCCTTCTCAAGTAATAAATATATACTGGTAATAACTGTACAGTAGTACTGTTTGACTTGAGTTAAATGAACCATCAGTTACCTCACTCAATAAACCTATATGGGTTCAGTTCCATTAATGAAATATCATATCTCAAATATTCATATTCAGTAAACATAGCTTGAACATAGAGGTAAACAACATCACTGGTGTGTTTAATTGTATTGATAAAACATATTATTTGTAATTCTGTTGTTTTTTAGCTCAGCTGGCTAAAAAGATTTATTTTTAATTTATTAACAAGATTTAGAGTTTTATATTTTTTTAAAAACCATGATGCAAATTATCCATTTGTTGTTTATTATTCACCAACCAATGAAAAACATTACAAGTATCCCAATACAATTGAAACAAATACAATTGAGCTTTTTAATCCTTGACTAGCATTTTCAGAAGCGGTTTTTTTTAACAAAACTCTATATAAAATGATCTAACTTTATCATGCATCCAGAATATACCTACAAGATTAGCTTCTGCTGATTCGTTGTCGCCTTTATACTCTCTCTTTGATCTCCATTCCATTTTTTTGTTTAAAAAAGTAAGTGTATTGTTCAGGAAGTTTCAAATAATTTCACATATTGTACAAGGCCAGTGTAATAAAGACTCCACGAATATACACACGAAAAATAACAATTAAATAATAGTCACCGTAAGTAGATCTATAATATTCTTCTCTCAGTTTTTTGTTCAGATTCCTCAGATCAGATCAGTTATTCTGCCAGATATCACATCTTGTGAAGGATCTTCTTTAATTCACTTTTAATATTCACTGGACTACATCCTTGTGGACCATATGAATACAAAATTGAAGTGGATCCTGTGGAGGGTCCTGTAAGCAATATTTGCTAATGTCTGTGTTGTCATATTACAACTATCTATAATGTCAAATTATCTTATAATGATAGTTTAGTTCAAATTCTTTTATCAGACACTTAGTGGCATGGAAGTGGTTTTAATTACTGTTCAAATATTTCACATTATTAGTACAAGGTCAGTGTAACATATATACATATACATATATATACATATATACTATATATATATTATATATATATCTATATATAATATATAATATATATTAATATATATTATATATTAAAAATATGTGTTATTCATTAATAATGTCTCCCTTAGTTTATATATATGATATAGTGAACATTTTAAACCAATTTCTATGATATGACTAAAGTGTTATGCATGTCAATGCATTTTTTTTTCCATGATATTAAGTGGTAATAGTGTTTTTTTTTTGATGGGTAACATGGACTACACATACAGAACATCTTTGATAAATGTATTCTGTATTTGTTATTCTCAAAACCAGATACATTACTAACAGTTTAGATTTATAACAAAGAAAACTCCTGATAGTTATGTAATTATAGTAAATTTAATGTGGTTATGATATTTAACCCACCCTAACAACTCATACACAAAAGAAAGTAGATTCTAATATCACTGATCATAAAAACATGAATGAGTTTTTTTGACCATCAAAAAAGTTCACAATTTGCTATATACAACATATATTTATTATGTAATATTATTACAGTATTGACAGCAATATTATTATTTTGTTGATTGTAGTTGGTAATTTTAGTATAAGCTGGACAATCTTGAAGTGCTACAAGCCTGTCTGTTAGTAGCTCTAAACTGGATCTCCTCCATATTTGTCATACATTGGATCTGGTGTCTGTTGTGTGGGAGGAAGTCCTAGGAGGTAGTGGAGTGGTACATCCATCCCTGTTATGATACAGAACAATTCTGTGTGTCCCCTCTGGGCGTTTTTCAAAAATGACCTGTCCAAACAGCCTGGATTATTAAAAAATAAAGAATAAAATATACTTAATACATTAACTACCTGTGGGTAATGTCTTATTAAAGAAATATCTATTGTAGAACCATCCAATATCTATTCATACATTTCATCCTCCATTTGAATTCATTTGTTTTTTGACTTTACAAACACCAGGAATATA